>NW_015090864.1:1198213-1227299 GCF_001431845.1 Calidris pugnax
GGAAGGGAAGGGAAGGGAACCATCATGACTTTGAACTTTCATGACACATTTCATTACAAATAACAGCACTTGTTGCCCCTTGTAGATTTGAATGTCATGAGGGTGAGATTTTATAAATGTAGTATTCTTGTCTCTATGTCCTATAACTCACATGCTCTCACTCATGCTCTCTCTTTCCTACTGTACAGCCAAAGATAGCTCATCCCAGTTAGTCAGGCAAAGCTGGAGACCAGGGACCTCAGCAGGAGGTGGTGAGCAGCCCACAAAATATGCAAATGTTAATCTAGTCATAGAGTGATAAACACATATGGCAGATGGTTAACCCAGAGTGGCCATTGGTATGATCTGGTAGAAACATCTTCTAGCATAGGTCAACCATGTTGTGGTCTGTGGGTGGGTGGGTGGGTGTGTGGAAAGAAACAAAGGGCACATGTTAGAAAAAGCCACATGAACAATGTTGCAGCAATACAAAGATCAAAGATAAAGGACAATTGGCCGTGGAAATCTGAGGCTGTCTCCTACGTTTCAGGGAATACAAGAGCATCACTGACTATGGGGATTAAGGAAACCTCTTTCTTCTACAGGCAGATAGGGAATATTATGCCAAAACTGTGATGCAAAAAATTGGTTTTTTGGGCAATCCAGTACCGGGTGACATTCCAGAAAGGATTCCAACCTGTGGACCTGATAGCTACAGGTAATCTTTGTGTTACAGCATGGATTCAGTGTAGGTGTTTCCATTTGTATCCGATACAAACCTCACTCTGAATCTTGGTGACAGTTACAAGTGGTAGATCTGAGTCATTTTTTGGCTTGCTCCATTCTGAGGTCAGAAACAAAAGCATGGTCGCCGTGGGAGACAGGTAATCCAAGACATATCATGATAAAATCTATCCTCATTATTTTTAGTTAGAGGGCTTTGAGAGTTCAAGGACTGTTTTAAGTCCTTCTACCTTTAACATTTCACTGGAAAGCATGGATTGAGAGTTCAGTTCCTCTACGATTTCTCTATGGTCAGGTTTTAGTGAGCTGAGCTATGTTATAGAAACACCTCTTTCTGCATTGCTTATAAAAAACATTTAGGGTGTTTGTTCTCCTTTATACCTGGCTTTTAAGGTTTGTATAGTGAAATTAATTGAATTACTCACTGTATTTGGAGACCATCCATCCCTGGTTCATGCCCATATCTACCATAGATTCACATAGATTAAAACTTCTATGATAGACGTTAAAACTTCTATCATAATCACTGAAGATCTCGCCCATACTGTCAGCAGAGTCTAGGAATTTACTGAATGCTTCAGTCCACAAGAGCAAAAGGCCACTACAAGTCCTGTGTCATAACTACCATGTCATAACTGTGTCATAAGACCTGTAAAAAAATTGTGCCTTTACAGAATTTATGCCAAACTCCATACCCAGCTCAAATGGCAGAAGATACTTGTGAGTGGGCAAATGAATGAACCTCTGAAAAACCAGGACAAAATTAACTGAAGAATTCTCTAGACTTTATACCTCCTTGTAGCACTCCCATTTTTGTGTCTCAGTCTGCAGCCTGAATTCCAGCACAGGCAGGGAGCCCCAGGATCCCTCTTCACAAACTTCCCCATGAAGAGCAACCAGCACCATCTAGGTACACCTGCACAATTTTTAGAAACCCTTTTGTGCATTCTCTTGGAAAATAGACCTGATCCTTGCAGCCAAGAATTTGGCTTGTCAAGCCTGTTTATCTCTGAGAGCATGTTGTGGTCATGGTTTGGGCAGCACATCACGTGATGGAGATAGGCTCACTCTATGTTACTTGATGAAGACTGACTGTGTATGTTCACATTATGAGGAAAGGACTTCAGTGAAGCGTCACAGCTGGGAAAGGCACTTTCCAAATAAAACTGTTCTCTCCACAGCCCTGGCTGCTTCCCTCTCATAGCCTGACTCCAAACACCCGGGCACAGATGGCTGGCAAAGCTCAGAGCAATCTGACCAGCTGTGACCAATACAGAGTCCTGGAAGATCTTGGCAAATGTTACTGCAATGGATGCAGGTGTAACTGTGGGGGCAATTAAAACAGGAACTACTTGAAAGAGGCTCATCCCCCTTATTGTGGACTTGGAAAGTCAGTGGCCGCAACTTGTGAGAACTTTTTTAGGAGATCTTTCTCATTTTTTTTTTTAAATTCGAGTAAAAGCAGTTTGGTCTCTGTCCTCTCCTCATGTAAACAGCCCGATGTCAGCCTGATTAATAATGTCAGGGGAGGATATGAATTCAGAGAAAAGGTTTTCCTCTTGGCCTGAGATGGGACTGCAGTTCGTCCTCCACAGTTTGCATGCAGGTTTTGGCTGTCTCTGACAGCACCCAGCTGGTTATGGCTGGTGATATTTCTTTCCTTCTTGGTGGGTGGCTCCAAGTGTCAGACTGGAGTGGAATCAAGGCCTTGGAACACATGCCAAAGCCTTAATTTAGCTGGGATGAGCTCAGAGTAGATCTTTTTGAAATGCTGGAGGAGCAGAAGATGATTGAGATGTAACACAATTTTGCTTTATCAACTGGGAGAATCCAAATGATCTTGTGCAGTGCTGGTGTCCCACCATTGTAATGGAAAGCTGTCTTTCCTGTAGAACCAGCTTTTCCCAGTTCTCTTCTCACTTTTCTTCCCTGCAACTTTTTTGTCCATCCTCAGCCCTCCCAACTTCTCCAGCCACTGTTGTTTCACTGTCTTCCTCACCCTCCCCCATCATCATCATCTTAAATTCATTCAAGAGTCTACGCCAGACAAGTCACTCAGGGACAATGATGTAGGCTTGATTCAGTCATCCATGCACTCATGCACTGGAGTCCTCTGAGATGTGTAAGGTACTTGGAGTACTTGTGTCTGGCAGATTTGACACCAGCCATGTGTTCTTGTAGAGCAACGGATGGAAGCCAGACAGGATATTCTGAGGCATCTTAAATGGGATTAGATACCTGTCATGGCCAGTTGAATTGGGTACCCTTTACACATGCAGTACAATGCAGCTTAGCACTTTAATTTACATTCCTGGGAGAAACTGTTGGCTAACTAACCAGCTGTCACAGTAACAGCAATCAGTAATGTACTCTGAGAGGAAAATAAGAATCTTAACCAATGGAAATTTCTCTCTGTACAAAGTAAAATGCCAAATCACAAAATGGCACAACAACACTTCCCATCTAATTGGCAGTACCCTGCTAAAAACTCTTTCAAACTGTCTTTTTTTACTGTTAATCAATTGTGGATTTGGCTCTGCAGCAAATTCCATTTATTCCCCCTTGTGTCATCACTGGTATCTCAGACATCGATACTTCAAACTCTCTGTGCCTTGGTTTCCCATTCTCCTATCCTTACTAATTTAAGAGTAATCCCAGTTCTTTAAGCTCTGATCCACCAAACCACTCAGCAAGCACTAAATCCTCATAAAGTTCTTCTTGTGTCTGCATACTTTGTTTAATAGGGGTAGATTTAGGCATATTACATAGAGGAAAATTCATGCTTAAAAATTGTATTTAATTGATGACTGAGAAAGGAAATTCCTTAGGGTCAAGTCTGTCTTTTATTCTGTGAGGACAGCACCATCATTATAAAGTCTGTAGCCTCAGAGCAGCATAAACAGCAAAATATTATTCTTACATTTCAGAGACTGGAAAATGCCACTCAGAAGGATATATATCAGTTAACTGGGGATGTACAGCATGTTCTTTGCCGTGTGGTTTTGGGATCGTTTTAAATTTCTCAAGTTAGTGGGTCAATTTTTCTAGAAATGCAGTTCCGTGGGCTAATAAATCTCACTGTCTGTAGGATTTATCCCAGGCTAACTGCAGTCCATATTCATCTTATTACATTCCTTCCTTGCATGATCCCATCTCTCTGCCCGGTTTTAAACACCCCAAGCAAGCCCACAGATGTGTGCATTTCTTCAGTGATATGAGTGCAGTCCACAGGTATTTGCTGTCCACTGCAAAGAAGTGAATGTGACAATGAAAGTTCTGATGTGCATCAAAATTTGGGGTAAATTTAGCATTTTTTTTGCCACTGAATGGCTAATAGTATCATGAATGAACAGACAGGTGGTGGTATTGCTGACTTTTTGCTTTAGTTTTTGGACCCTTCAGTAACTTTTTTTGGCATTCATTTTGATCAAAAACACCAATGTCAGTTTGGTTCAAATCCCCTCCGGGAAAGCCCGGATTCCTGTATAAGCTTAGGTTTGCTTATTAATTCATACCTTTGCACAGTGAGGGCTCAGGCTTTTATCTCAGCTGTTCCACTTCCTCATTATAGGGGGATTAGTCAAATCACATCAGCAAATGGATCTGCCTCGCTGGCCCTCGGTAGTGTGAAACCTTCATAAGGAAGAATTTTAGGATGTGACTCTGAGTCAGAAGACTTGCTCCTTGAAGAAGAATTAACTAGAGCTGTGTGAAACTTGGCAGATCAAAATCTCAGAGGTTGTGCAAAGTTGAAAAAAAAAAAAAAGAAAAATTTTAAAAAATTATGACTTTGTTTGCATTTCTGGAGTTTCTCAAGAGACCCTGTCTATGGTGAGCTCACAAGAAGAGTCTGTTGGCTTTGAGCTGTACTTTGCAAGTCACAGATATGTTTTTAGAGGAAGGAAACTTCATTGTCAGGTATTGGTTGGGGCCTGTAGAGATCAATGAATTTCCAGATGTGCTAGTGATTCCTGCAGCAAACACATTCATGTTTGTGACTTGCTCCTGCAAAAGGGGGGACAATTGTTCTTTCTTATTTATTTTGATGGCAAGGCTTTTCAAACTTCAAGTCCTAACTCTTATTTTGAGTTAGTGCACTGCTGATCAGCAAGAAACCTGTGTATCTCAGACATGGCACTGAAAGGTTGTTATTGTACAGTTAAATAAAAAATGAGCACTTTGACCCAAACACTATTTCAGTTTTGCTCCATTTGAAAATCCTCTGACTTTTCATTGTCAAATGAAGCCAGGTTTGAATTTGATGACAATGCTTGTATGTAGTTCATCTCTTTCTACACAGAGACTGAGACAAATTTAATATAAAACCTTGAAATTCTGAGCTTGCTTGAAAAGGAAATGACTGTGTGGAATGAGACAGGGAAAATCCTTTCTGATAAAATCAACACTGCATCAACAGTCACACTGAAGTTTGCATTTCTTTTGGAAGCTGAAAAATTGATACACAAGCAAGTGGATGTGACCTGAACCTGGAGTTTTTCCTATCATTAGCCTTTCCAGCAAGGCAAAAAAAAAAAAAAAAAAAAAAGGGATTAGGAAGAAGCAGTTTTATTACTTTCATAAAGCCTCATGAGGCTCCTTTAACTTGGAGAGCTTTCAAATGCTTTTCTGTAGCTCTTATGGACTGTAGCAACCATTTGGAGATGCAGAGCGCTGGTGAAGGGTGAGATGCTGGGATTTTTCCCATGTATTGGCTCAGGATGAGGTAACTCACCCCGCTAATAACAACATTGCTTTTTTCTAGGTGGCCTCTGTGAAGCGCGACAGCAGCTCTCCCTTGTACCTCACGCTGAGTTTTATGTCCAAAGAATTAAAACGGTGAACCTGAGTCATTTCTCCAAGCTGGCATCCACCACCAGGTCTGGGGAGAACAAAACTCCATCAGTCTCTGGGCCGGGTGCTGATAGCAAGGTAGCGCCGACCACCTCAGCCCTGCTTGTGAAACCTCATGTTTTCTTGTTGCTGTTGTGTTTCTGTTACTGTTTTCAAATGACTCCTTCTTTGACGAAGAGAGAAACCCCTGTTTGCTGCCTTGACAGGCCCCGTGAGTTTTACTAAGTCATTCACGAGTGTCACTTACCCCATGTGGGTGGCCTTGAATCAGGCAACCAGCAACACCAGGCAACGTGCATTAGGCAATGGGCTTCATAATCCCCCCTTTTTCCTTCATCTTCTTCCCTCTCTGCCACTCTGGGCCCCTTCTGCTGGCCCAAGCCCTAACAAAATTAATGTGTTTCTTTGGACCATACCTCTCGGCACAGTAACTGCATTCTCTTGCTCTCTCGTTTCATCTGCATCTCCCTTCTGGCTGCACTTATAATCCAGTGGGTAGGAATGGAAGAGACTGTGGCTTTGAATTCTTTGGCTCATTTACCCTACTGCCTGGAAACCTCTTGCCAGTGCATCTCATATCTTTCAGACTGTAAAATGACAAGCCCAATGGCTGGCGCTCTGCTCAGCCAAAAGAGGAAGACAGCACATGAATCAGCATCTCTGTAAGACCTCCTGAGAAAGGAGATACCACACACGTCCTCGCTTATGGCTCACAATAACAGTTTGTTATCTCTGGCCCAATTCACTTTGTGGCAACTGGCTCATGAAAGTCATGCATTTCCAATTGCAATGGTCTCTCTCTCAAAGTGTGTCTTCTCTGATTAGGAGTCTGTGCAGACCCTCAAATCATTTCACTAAGGCAGGAAACAGGATGGGTTTGGGAGGGAGAGAGGAAGAAGAGGGAACACCAACAAAGAGCTATTTGGAAAAACAAAAAAAGATGTACCTTCTGGTGGGCTGGTGGAAAATGACAAACTCGGCCACACACGTGCCTCACACCTCAGCTACCTTATCCAGGCATTGTCTATCAGGATCCACTAATAAAAATAATATCTTAGCTCTTTATAGCAGAGACAGGCAGATATCCACACCAACAGAAATGCTCAAATTACTGTCATAATACAAATAGAAAAAATTAACAGTAGCTCCCTGGTCTTATATGTCAGGGAGGAACACTAATGAGGTTTATACTACCTGAAGGAAAGCACACAGCTCCCCTTAGGAGAAACTTAAGTATCTTCTGAGATGGGTGCATCACTGAACCAGTGGAGAGACAGACAAGGAGCTGGTGAGAAGGAAGCAGGAAAGGCTGCAGGCTTCATAGCTCAACTCACAGGAAGGATGAGCTTCATCAGAGTGTGCTTCAGTCTTAGATCGTAGGTACTTCCATCTCAATTCACAACCCAGGTTCCCACTGTATCCATTACAGAGGAATAAGCATTTTAAGGTTTGATTTATCTTACACATGTTGAGCAAAGACTTTGAGATGAGTTGCTTCTTAGACTGTATTGATCATGCTGATTAAATTATCAGTGAAGACCATGTATGCTTAGATGACGAGCTCTGACTGAAATGTTTACATTACAGCAGGCATCTCTGTTTAGTCATAAACAGGAATCATATTCAGGAATCACAAATGTGATATTAACCAGGCTGGAGTATAAGAAAAAATCTATAATGTGGTGTAAGGTACCAAGAGAACTGTGTAAGAATTCTCTTTTGTGTGTATTCTCTCACTAAACCAGTATCCCTCTTTCCCTGTGTAACGGACACAAACACAAACTTTATATGACTCTGTCTCTACACACCAATCACGATTCATGCCTTTCATCCCCTGAAACAGTAACTCACAGGGTTTGTGTTTTCATGTTTAGCCAGGACATGAGTGATGAAAAAGCAAGACAGGAGCTAAGGGGAACCCAGACCTTTCTTTAAAGAAAACAGGATAGGGCTGTGGCGAAGTAAGGATGAACACGAATGACTCCCATTCTAGGGCCCCTTTTCTATCCATCAGCAGAAATCTCTACCTTCTGATGTTAACATGAAGCATATTGTCAAGTCATGCCCTCTATTAATTATGAAAAAAGTGGATATTTCAAGGAATTCTTAATGCTTTGCCTGCACCAGTCACTTTTCTCATCTTATATTGATCAAAATTGCACCATAACTCTTCATATTTCATAGCTGCTTAGCAGATGTTATATTGATCAAAATTGCTCCATAAATCTTCATATTTCATAGCTGCTTAGCAGATGTCCAAGTTTATGGCATTGCTGAAACATCCAATCACCACAGACTCTCTAAGACTCATTTAGAATAATATGAAAATAATTTAATCAGCTTCAACATGCCAGGAAACCACTGCCCTGTCAGAGGGTGAAATCCATGTTGCCAGCCGTCAAGAGGCTCTGGATTTAGAATATAGTAAAATTTTTACAACCAAACCCTGGAGCCAAATTCCTTCCATCATTAGCTTTTTCAAGGAAGCAACCAGAGAACTCCATATAGTTGATTCATCTCTTGTTCTTGAAATCCAGTGGCCAACACTGAACTCAGTAGTTGTCTGAGGCCTTCACACCCTGTCCTTCTTTTCTACCAAGTAAAACTTTACTTACATAGCGCACAGCAAAGTTTTATATGCTTTATTGATATAGGTTCTTTGGTTATCATCTACATGCTTTAACAAAACCAACAATCTCATTTGCAGTGGTTGTGTGGAATGCACAGTGGTGTGCATTCATTTTATGTTCTTGTGTTTAATCTGATCAGAAAAAAGGAGCAGTTTCAGTCTACAAGATGCCTCAAAACAAGTCCTAATGATTTCATGTCCTCAAAAATAATCCCATTCTCAAGCAGTTTGATCACTCAGAACTTTGTGAGACATAACTCTAACGACCTAATCAATTAACTATATAACTGTGCAATTATACATGTGTAAAACTCACTGAAAATTGGGATTTAAGTGCCTGCATAAAGGTAACCATGTGTTTATGTATTTGTTAAATGAGGTTTTTAGTTCAATTCAAAACCCCTAAGAGGAAAAGGTTTTTTCATCCATAGGTAATGTAGGCATCAATGTGTTTGTGTCTATGAGGGGGTGCATATCTCTATGCACAGTACCAAGGAGAGGGGAAATGAGCACTCATTTCACTTGTCACCTCCACCACATTAAATATTAATATCCGTTTCACTCCCTTTTCCACTGAGGTAGAACTTACCTCTGGATTCCTTTACCACCACTTTATTATTTTGTTTAACTTTCAGTATGCTGTTAACAATGATTTGCTGATGGTTCTCTCACAAAGAATGAAAGAAAATAAAATCAGCTTCCAGGAAAGGAGCTTGAGAATTTAATTATTTTTTTTTTTCCTAGTGGAAAATTGTATCCTATTTTTTTTCCAAGTAACTTCATCACCTCTTGTCTTTCATGGGCTTACAAATACCTTAATATACATCCCTGAATATATTTTCATGCATTTTGCACTGGCTACGGAAATACTGAAGGTGTTGTGTGCGTGTACCAAGAAACAACTGCTCTGGAACGGGCTGATACAAGCAGGGGAAAGTTAAAAAGAACATAATATTATATAGATCTATAGGGCAGGCTTTGAGTGCTTGCTGTGCAGATTTTTTTAAATCCTTTAAAAATTTTTCTTTAGCTGCAAGGTCTGCAGATGAAAGTGAGCAATTATTATATGAGGTTGCCAGCTTTACGGCCCTTGCCTCATTTCTTGCAGAATTTGAGTCATTTCCACAAATTAAACCTGGTTTATACTCTACCTTTTCCTCATGCTGCTGGAGAACTTAGTGAAGACTTCACCCAGGTGGTCGCTCAAGGACATTTTGGTGTTCTGACCTGAATTTCTGAGGTCTGATATAGTCAGAAGAAGCATGGACACGGTTCAGATGTTCTCCCTCAAGCCCTGACACTCTTAGTTTACAGCATCTTGATGAAGCCTTGAACACTCCTAACTGCAACCAAAGCAAACCATTCTTCAAAGAAATAAATAGTGTGGGATTTATCTACCTTAGTCCCTCTGGAGAATAATTCATCTTCTCCCAAGGTAGTCATCCAAGACATATTAGATGAAGCACTTCTGAATGTGCTTGTTTTTCCCCACTGACTATGAGAAGACGAGTAGTTGAGAGAAAGAAATTACTTCTGGGCAGAAAAATTGGATGAGATTAATAAGGTATAAATGCTTAAACCTTTGCCAAAGCAGGCATGGAGAGCTCAGCCTGGACACCAAAATAACTGGATACTATTCATGTTGATCTTAACCTATTTATCAGGTTCCCATTAGTAAAATAAGGATAATGTTCCCATCTCAGAGGGATATTCTGAAGATGATTAACATTGGAAAAGCACTCAGGAATGCCAAAAAAAAAAAAGCTCAGGAGGAAACGAACAGCTTTGTCTTTAGATCAGCCTTTGAACTATGGGTAGAAAATACATCCTGGAAGCAACTACTGCACAACAAAGCTGAAATTTTATAACGAATTGCTACTGCTCTCTGGGCATGATTCTCACCATGGGAGGTTCCTATTTAAATATAGTAAGTTACTGTATCATTAAGTTGCAAGATAACGTAATAAAAGGGAGAAAGGTAAGGTTTCACAAGCAACTTTTACTTTGGCTTATCTTAATTACTGAGAAATTCACTTTGCGACTGCAGTCCCATTGATACTTTTTGATACAGATTTGTGTGAACGTGTTGGTCTGCATGTGCAATACGTAGCAATGTATGAATATGGACATGAACAGAAAAGCAAAAAAACATTCTGAACCCTTTTATCTTTCGGACACTTTTCCTTCTTTCCATGGAATGAAAGGATAAAAGCGTCACATTTTCTAGAATGAGCAAAATAAAGCAAAAAAAAAAAAAAAAGTTATAAATTCAGCTCTGGTTAGACGTGTCCATAAGGACAGGTTTAATATACTTCAAATACTATTAGTAAAAGAATATTGGTATACCTTGAGGTTCTCAATCACTTCTGAAAATGTTCATCGTTGTGAATGTAGAGATTCATAATTCTGAGTGCCTCATTTCATATTTTTTTATACATATATGTCTTACTGCTAGTAAGTTCAGGTTCATACATATAAGGCCTGGAATTCCAAAGTGAATGTGAATAACCCCCTCCCCTAAATACTAAGAATGAAGACTAGTAATAAACTCAAGAATTAATAGCAAGTGCACTTATTGCCATGGAAACACAGCCAAAACAAATAGTAGGAGGTTCTGATTCCCAGAATTCACACATGCCAATACAATTATTCTGCAGAGCTACCCATAGCCCCTGTGATCCTATGCGTGAGATGTGCCTATACAACATAGATATTCCTCCCCGTACGCGCGGTGAAAACTCTCTCCTGCTTTTCAATCCCTGCTGAGGTAATATCAACTAGAGTATTAATAAGAGAATTCATCTAAATTTGGAGTTGAAGGATCAGGGGAGAAGACTGGGTGGGAACAGGGCGATTTCAGTTTGTTTTGTCCTGTTTCTATGCTCATACGCGTATTTGTCTCGGATTGCCTGGGTGTTGCCATAGTGACCTTTGATAAATCCGTGTTATGGATGCTGTGAAATATAAAGCCGTGCCACATTTCAGGGAGTGTAAATTCATGGAATAAAGCAGGGGGCAGGGAGCTTCAAAGGTATATTGGTCCGACTTAGGGCTCTCATCTGTTCTAATAATCACTTTTCTCTTGATTAAAAAAATGAATGCCTGCTAGCCTGGAAATTCATTCTGCTCTTGAGAAGTTTATATGAGAAAATTCGTAAAGAGTCCATTTGATCAGCCTATATAATTTACATTTATTTACTACGGGTAAAAAAGCCACCTTTACCTCACTGTTATCATGCTTTGTGAGTGTTTCTTAATTTAAGAGAGAAAAGAGAACAGATTCAGACCATTTTTGCTTCCAATGCACCAGCCTTCATTACTGAAACCAAAAGAAACTTTCCCCTGTGTACCTAAGGCTTGTGACATCACCTCTAAGAGCTCTCCCTCCTTCTGACTGACATGCTCATTTATATCTTGGAAGAAAGAAACTTCACTTTTTTACAGGTGGCCATTTTAAAATCAAACTGTTTAATTCAAGTTAGGAAGAAACTAACTGTAAGCAGAAATGGGTACTTCCAGAGATGACTTATTCTACTTTATGTCTTAGACATCTAATCCAGGATACAACTCCACATTTAGGTTTTAGATGGTAAACATTAGGTGAGGTAACCCCCAAACGAAATGCATCTATAGAAATTGCTATCATCAGGAATGAACACTCCATAATATCCCTGAAAAGCAGTAGAAGACCCAACTGCAGCTCTTGAAAATCTCTGAGCCTCTGTTACTCCTAAAGGCCCATGTTCATCCTGCCTGATATTTTAGGAAAGTCATTGAGGCATCTTTCTAAAGAATTTTCTTGTTCCATGCTCATTATAATCAGCACAGAGAAACTGTCATTTTGGAGGACGGTTTATCCCAGCAATCATAAACCACTACCCAAAGATGTCTTTACAGAGATGACAGGCAGAGCCTTGATGATTAACTTAGATTAAGTGCTGAGGGTAGAATTAATCTCCCTTAACCATAGCCATTTAAAATGTAAGCTGCTGTTTTAAGCCAGGTTTCCTGCTTTTATGAGCGCAAGGTCACTTGAGAGGGCATCTCATGCCATCTATTTTAGCCAATTATCTAAGGATGGATGAATCCAACAGAGGAGTCTGTGACAACAGAGGAAATTTTGGGTGATGATCTCCCTACCAAAGACTAGCACTAGTATCAATTCATTCTCCTTTCTTATATTATTAGCTATGTTCCATTGAAGGACAAAACCTCCAATGTTTCCAAGATACAGCATGATCTCCATCGAGGAAACATTCATAAACTGCAGCTGTAGCAACCTCCTCCCACTTCAACACCATGTACCTCCACTTATTTGTTGATTTCTGACACTTTCCAACTTATCTGAACACCTTCATACCCTCTGTCATGGTGGGGTCTCATGATAGCAGATTAGAGGTAGAATTACCTCCCTCAACCTGCTGGCCATGTTCCTTTTTATGCAGCCCAGAATGCAATTGGCTTTCTGGTCTGTGAGAGCACATTGTCAGCTCATGCCCGAGATGAACCCCATATTTGATACCTACCTGAAGCATTATGGCTGTTGTGGCACCTTAAGATCCAGAAAGAGCAGAGCAGATCAGACTTCCACTACCTCAGGCTTTCAGATCTTGTCATCCTGTAGGGCCAGCAGTGGGGAGATGTTATTGCATTAAAGGTAAGCAGAAAGCATAGAATTAACTCTTCATCAAGGCATTACAATATCACGCAGGCTAAACCAATGCTCCAGGCTCTCACCTTGATCAATTTAAGTGGACTATATGTGATTTCCATGCTGCTCTCTCTTTGTAGTCTTTTTTTTTCTGCCATATTCTTTTACCTATATCTCAAGAATATGACATATATGACACCAGGCTGTGTGTACATGTAAATAAGTCTGTGCAATGCTTCCAAAAATTGCTTTAAAGTGTGGAACAATTTTAATAAAATGTCTGAGATTAGTAGAAGGTTCCATTATAAGAAAAACAAGTGGAGAATAGAGGTCCTATTAAGATCATTCATTACCAGATGCCAGATAACCAGTTAAAAACAAGAGACATCTTGTACACCTCAAATGCACAAAATCTTCACCTGTAGCTTAGTTGTCCTCCGTTGTAAAGAAATTAGGCTTTGCTACCATGCTGGTGACAAATCAGAGGACCAAGGATGAGATGGAAATGAACACCAGTGTGTCTGGAAGAATTCAGAGAAGATCTGTAAGAATGAGCCAAAGTCTGAAAATCTTACATTCCACCGAGAAACTAAGAAAGCTCCTACTGTTTAACTAAACATTGAGGAGATGTGTCTGAGTCACTGTCTCTAAGTGCTTCTACAGGACAAGAGAGAGCTTTTTAGTGTATCAGGCTTTAAAAAAGGTTGGCATCTATGCCAAGCTGGGGAAAAAAAAAAAAAAAAAGGGAAAAAGTAGCAAATCTCCAAAAACCAGAAGTTCCTAACTAGCAATTGAGATGATGAGCAAAGGAAATAATGGATTTCCCAGTGGAAGAAGGATTTAAATAGAGATAAAATGCTCTTTTATGAAAGAGTCTCCACCTGAAGCAGCAGTTAACAGAAAGATGAAGCAACCCCTGGGTCATTTTATCCTGTTTTGTGATTGGTGAGGTGTCAAAATAGGTGATGGCAATGTTCTTTTCTTGCCTTAAAACCTGTGCCACCAGAAAGGAAAAGCAAAGTGTTTTGTCTAGTCGGCACCAGGACACTAGGTGGCCCACAAACCACACACACACATGCGCACACACACACACACACACACACACACACACACACACACACACACACACACACACACACACACACACACACTCTCTGAAGTGTGTGTGCACATGCAGACACTCATCGTGAGCTGTTGTAGGACCCACTGTAAACCTTGGAGAACACATCTGTCAGGGCTCTGCGTGGTACTGCCAGGGATATTGCTCATTACACGATTTGTACATATTTAGGCTTAGCCAACCTAAGCTGATTGCAGGTACTTAAAATTGCTTTTGTGCCATGAACACTTAACGCTAAACCTCTTTTAATTTGCACCGTGCTACTCAGAGAGATCATATCATTCTTCTGTTCAATGTAAATTCCCAATCTGGCAGCCCTAGCCTGCTTGGGTATTTTTTTAATAATAATTTAAAAAAAGAATTTAATAAGGATTGGAGTTTCTTTATTGAGCTTTTATTGTCAACTCTTGTAATTGAATCACTCTGCTGTGACAGCGCCACTGAAGCTGTTATTAGCAAATTCTATAAACAATGGACTTGATCCCTTTATGAAAAAGCATTGTAGGGGGAATAGTTAATCTGGGCTAAAAAAATGAAGCTCTGGGAGGGGAAGGGGGGGAAATACAATTGCAGATTCCAAATATTTAAAACTGTTTCTACGCTTTCCCATTCCAGCCCCCTCCTCCCTCCACTTCCCTTCTCCCACCACCCAGCTGCTCAAATCCCTTTTTGTTCTTTGTGCCCTGACTCTCTGAGGCAGAACTTGTTTGCAACATGATCACCAGGGAGGAAACTTTGTCTACAGAGCAAAGCCTCCTCTCTGAGAAGGCCATGCTGCCACTGCCTGTCTAGGTAACTTCGACTGGGTTTTTGATGGCAAGCCACCACAGCTGTAAAACTGTAGATTCTGACTGAGCAGATGCTGAGGAGGGAAAAGCAGTGTTCATCAGAAAGTACTGACATCTAATTTGGACATCTCCATTGAAACTAGTCATTCTGGGCTCCCTGTGTCTCTGGGCTCTTTCTAGTCAAAAGTATCAATAGAGCATTGGGTGCAATTCATCCCATTCAAAAGCAGAAAACGAGGTGAGCTGGCTGATGTTCCCTGATGACACTAAGCATAGTTTCCACCGGCTATAAAAGATCCAAGAAATAGCTCCTTAGCTGATGTCAGCTTGGTAATGGTATATATACTTGAAATGAACATGGAATTTCTATTGGCATCAAGTTTTCCAACTGCTACTTTGTCTCCTTAGGCTTCTTTTTTTTTTTTTTAATGCAAAAACTAAAGGTGGGTGAATGATCATTTCTATCGGAAAAACAGCTAATTGTTCTGATATTCCAGGCTATAATCAAGGGACACAGGGTATTAGACAAATCCCTGACCATAAAGTTGACATTGTCAACTTTGGAAGGGCTCTCTATTTCATTGTCTGAGTTCTCTACTCAATTCATAACTTGTCTAGGGCAAAGTCTGTTTCTTATTGTACATTTGTAGAGGTCACACCAGGAGCTGAATCTTGGCTGTGGTCACGTAGCACCACTGCGGTAGCAAACATTAATCATAATAATAAATAACTGATCAGGACTCTAAAGATAGCAAGCTTAAAGAAAGATTGATTAATACATTATCATAATAGTTCTAAATGTGAACTTTAACCCAGAGTCTGCAGAAACCAGTACAAATATCGTGGAGGTTTTTGTGACATTTAGACCATCTTCCATTGACCTTGTATAACCATCAATAAGACCTTCCCTTTTTTTGCAGGCATCAAAGGTAAGGTTGGTTTCAGAACAGGAGACATAATAGGAGAAATCTAATGTTCAACTATGGAAGAAAGGAGACCTCTGGATGACCTCTAGGCATGAAAATCAGACAAAGAGGCTGACTTATGAAGAGCTTCAAGAAGCTAGAAGATGCAGTTACAGAACATGGGCAGTTGGGTTTCTGTATTCAGTAGGAGAACTCCCCATGAGCAAACCATGGAAGCTGGAACATAAAGTCATCAAATTTTGGGAAGATGGAGGGTTGGATGAGTATAAAGAAGCTGGATGAGAGCTGAGGCAAAATGAAGGCTGGTAGAAAGGATTAGTTCTAGGGACAGAACTAAGGAAAGTAAGATTTGAGGTTTCTGCTGGAAAGAGAACAGATAGCATTAGCATTTTTTAAATACATTTCTTGAGACATATCAAACAATGGGTCATTTGAAGGCAAAGTGTCAAGGTATATAGAAAGTCTATACATCTATGGCAGAAGTATAGAAAGAAAAACTATTTTTTTTGCAACTTGTTACTTCTTAAGGTGTATCCATGGTCTTTAGCAGTGTTTGTGCCTAACTGGCCATGGGAAAAAGGAAGAACAAATTGCGGACTTCCACTACGTAAATGGAGTTGGAGGAGAAGATGCAGCTACTTGGAGATGTAGAGCAGAAGGAAGAAGATTCACAGCTTGCCAAAAGGGAAACTATGGCTGGATATAATGAGAAATTTGCTCAAAACTCAATTGGGTAAAGGCACAATCAGAGTTTGGCTCCAGCCCATTTTTTTTTTGAGCAAGAAGTTGGACCAGGGACCTTCAGAGATCTTTTCTAGACTAGACACATTTATGATTTCATGACATTAAGAGAAACCAGTGAGACTTTCACAGCCTCTAACTAAGTAATTTTTAACTCTACAGGATCAACTTCTAATTGATTTTGAATTTGTGCAAATCCATTTGTCCACTGGGGTAAGAGAGTTTGTTGAAAGCATACTTTTTGTGATTCAAGTACACATATGTGTATAGAGTGCTGGAAAAGTAGGCAGGAAAAATACAGCAAGAGTGAGTAACAAGTCTATTGACCCTGTGTATGGAGCCCTTAAGCAGGAATAAATTGAAAACTTCCACTGATACCAGAGCTTTTTGCTCTGAATTCTACTTGTATTTCAATGAGCTACTAATGACTGTATGAAGGAAAAATTGGCATCTCTCACATGGACGAGCTATTAATGACTGTGAGGGGAAAAAATTGGCATCTCTCGCTAGGATGAATTGTCTGACTTGTAAGGCATTGTCACTATTTTGAACCACAATCTACGTATTTTAACAATATATATATTTGAACACACGCATGCCAAGCATTTTTTACTGAGCAATGTATAGCAAAAAAAATTAAGCCAATTATTTAAATGTGATGAAATTTTAAAGTTGATCTTTGCGTTTCTATGGTCACAGACCTCTGTTTATACGCTTGGTCTTTCCCCAGCAGTTAAAGAGGAGCCCGGTGACCAATAGGAAAGCAAGACCTCATTCTCCACATTCCATTAGCTTCATAATTCCACATTAAATGATGGGTTTAGTGCCATATGGTGAAGTCTGATATGAAGAAGAAAGGAAAAAAAATGAATATATACATACTCATGCACACATATATTGTGTGTGTATGTGTAAAATATATTTGTATACATATATATTTTTTGCACATGATTAACCTGTCTGGCTTCCTTCAGGAATTGGCATATATATTCGTGAAGTGAGGTGAAAATTTGTATACCTCTGCAGTGATTCTTCATGATGTTAAGATTTGCTTCAGTCTGGATTTGGGTTTGAGAGATTTTTATTTTAAATTTAACTGCATGGATAGCCTCACTGTAATTCTAATTTTCTGGAGACAGTCTGGAAACCACAAAGTAGAATTCTTTCCAGGCGCTATGTCTTTGAATGTGTAACCTGAATAACAATACTGTTTTTACCTAATGGTCTAAACATCTTAAGTATTAAATGAGGGATAAATTTGTCATGAGGTCAAGAGTTAAGAACTCTTAAATAAAAGAGTATTGAGAATGTGCACGTGAAAGACACTGGTAATATGATTTCCATACATTAATTTTTTTTTCAGATTATAATGCCATTAGCAAAAAGTCTCTGGGCTTATGGTATTACAGTTTCAAGTTTATCTTAAACCACAAGCTAGAAAGTTCTTGGTATTCATCTCCTCAGCCTTCACCTGGTTCTTCTGATTGAACATGAAAAGACAAACTGAACTTCTTTAGACAGAATAAGCCTGCTAAAATTTGACACTTTATTATCGATACTACAGCAGTGCCCGGGAGCTCCCAGCCAAGATCCTTTCACACATTGCAAAATAAATTGTAAATTACATACTTTGCTACAGAGACTAGACAGAAGAAGAGTGAGAAAAAGATGCTCTTATTACAGGTAGGGAAATAAGGTGGAAAGCTGCTTTGCTCAGGGTGAAATAAAGCATCTCTAAAACTGAACGCAGGTCTTTGAGTAGTGGCTCAGTGAGAATCTGTACATTGGTTCACGAGCACAGACCAAATTAAAAGGTGGTATCCACAACTTTGGTTCATTTATGACATAATTTGATTGCTATTCCCAGGAGTGAATTTTACTTTTCACATGAGTTCTGCTTTACAAGCACAGGCCAAATTAAAAGGTGCTATCTACAACTTTGGTTCATTAGCATTTATGACATAATTTGATTGCTACTCCCAGGGGTGAATTTTACTTTTCACATGAGTTCTGCTTACACTAAACCTTCTGATCTGCAGAGGCAGCCAAAAGCTTTCTACTAAAGGAAGGACATCTTATAATCATGTCAAAAACTAACTCTGGGGTCGCGTTTTTGGGGAGACTTCAGGCTGGCACTCAGCCTGAAGGTGCTAATCTGGATGCGAAGGGAGAAATTCAGATTCAAACAACCTTTATTTCCCTTTCCAGCACTGACTTTTTGTGCAATTGCAGCCACAAACCCAGTGCGAGCTCTCAGCACACCTTGACTGTTAATGTCTAATAATGGGATGTGCTACGATCATCCACTGATTTTAAGGGGTTGGTGATCCTGACTGGAAGCTCTATGTGTTACCCCAATGCAAGCAATTTCAATTTGGTCTTATTAGGTCTTGGAAACAAAAATGGGGACAGGCTGAGTCAGTAGTTGGCTGGGAGGTAGAACTTTTCCCTGACAGACCCAACCACTACTGCTCCGGGAAGCGGTGGTGGTAATTCAGGTGGTGTTGCTTTTTCCAATGTCTGTGTCTCTGCTACTTTATTTTTTCCTTCAAGTTCCCTGTTACCGCCTGGACACATCAATGCTGAGGTCTCCACATCTGGGAAGGCACTCAGTGAACTGCCCCGTAGCCCAGAAATCTGATGGGGAGAAGGAATGAAGGATTATTTCCAATGAAGGTCAAATGACCATAATCATTGCCCTCATATTTTTTCCCCAGGACAAACAGTGCGTTGACAATTACTCTACTTTCTCTTGCAATGTCTCAGGTGACCAAAGGAGGACATATTGGAGGCAAAGGAGCTACTAAGGGAGCTAATAATTATAATAATAATGTCACAGGGGAGCACATTTCAATGCATAATTTCACACATAAGTTTTTGAAGCTGTTCCCTTCATAGGTGCCTTACAAAAATAGTGCTAAAAGTGGTCTCTGAAAGATCAGACACCAAAGATGTATTCTCACTGATGTCTGACCAACTCCTCAGAGATAAACAAGAAAGTATGACCATGTTGGGAGTTCCCTTGGTACTGGGAGGTTCATATCAATGTCACTGAAAGAGTGGAATTGAAGAGAAATAAGAAAACATATTTTAGGGAGAAAAAAGGCTGAATCTGCTTCTCTTTTGCAGGGAAGACAGATTAATATTTGCTGTTTTCCAAATCTCTCAACATATTCTGAAAGAAATATTTCTACTTCAAAACACAAAGGTTTCCCTGTGAAACAATTAAGTGATATTTATTTACAATGCCTCATGTGTTTCACATAAAATATTGAAACAAAAAAAGGTCCCACTTGGGCACCTCCTACAATATTCACCAGAAGAAGAGTTCACCAAGTGTAGCAAAACAAGGGAATCAGTTTGCAGGAATGCTCTGCTCATAAACTGCTTCAGATCACCCCATTTGGGGCTTGCCTCAAGGGTCTGTCCTTGTTATAATTGAAGATAGTGACAGACAACAGTTGATTTTCATGAGAGCATAATGTGCTTTATACATCAAAGACGTTGGAAGAAATGTCTTTCACTTGTGTTAAGTGAATGATCCCAAAGACTCTTCTCCTACAACATGTAATGAATTTCATGAGACTTTCTTAAGTCATAGATGTGTCCTCTGAACCAGTCATGCACGTTTCCTGGACAATCACTGGAAAGAAACACATCTCCAAAGGATGCTTCATTTTAGTTATTTTAGATCCTTACTGGAAGCTTCCTTACTGGAAGACTCATTCTCTGGAGGTGCTTATCGCTCCATTAGGAGCCTAACCAACAAACTTGGCACGGATTTTGACCATCTTTTTATGGTCAGAAGTAGGTCACCTGAACAGGCTTTTGAAAAAGGAGTGCAAGAAATGGTCATTGCAGGTCTCTCAATAAAATTGCTAAAATACTCTATTTACAAGTTCAGTAAGCGATCAAGAATTTAAAGTCATTCTGCTTACTTGTCTTTCCCAAAAATCCAACTTTTTTTTTTCTGAGAAACACAAAAAGGAAATAGTATTTCTTGTCAACTCAATTGACTTCAACATATCTCCAACCAAAACTATTTGTTATCTCATAAAAAAAAGTTTCAGTCTCTGTTTACTAAAAAAATATTGTATTTTGAACCAAATCATCTATTATGGTCACGTTTAGGCCCAAACACAAAAAATTAAATCTGTACTGGAAACAGAAAGAAGCAAGTGACAAGGGAAAAATAGTCAGAAAAAAATAACTAAGGAAAACCTTTTTTTTAATAGGGGAAAGATGCCATAAATGTCTCAGCAGGTATGGTAGCTCAACTGGCGGTCATTTTACCTGCTTCAGGAGTGACTGGTTGAGTATCTTCAGGCTGTGTTAATCCTTGAGGTCAGGAAAAGGCCATGCACTGGAGCTTTCAGGTGTTAACATCTGGGAGTCTCTGAAAATAGCTTCATAGGTCAAGGAGTGGAGAAGCGAACTTGACAATCTTTCTCTGTGCTCCATGCTTTTGATTGAATTAAAACTAGGGCTTCAGTCTAGGGGACCAGAAGGAAAAATTTGGAGGCCAGCAGGTCCATGATGGCTCTGTGGGAACCAAGGAGAGCAGTCCAGGTCACTTACAAGGAGCAGAAGGAGGCTCAAGTCACTTTCAGAGGTGGAATGAAAGAGTTCCCTGTTACTTGAGCCAGGGAAGAAGAATGGCATAGGCAGTGTCAGGTCAGTTGGGGAAGGTGGAAACTGCAACAGCAGGCAGGAAAAATCTCATCTGGGACATCTGAGAAAGCAGTTTTTCATCTTCGACTTCCCCTTGCATTGTCAGAACTGAACTAAGACATACATAAAGAGATGTATATGGCTGGAGCACCCTGAGTGTTTGGGTATACCTGACTGATTAGAACATTGTAGATTTAATCTGGCTGGCACCAAAGAGCCAGTTGAGGAACCTGACCTTTGAATTTAACTTGGCTGAACAAGGAGGACTCTATCAGCGTTCCTGGAAAAAAAGGCTTTCATTAAATTGCAGTTCTAATCTGAAAAACCACCGTGCTGTGAACATGCAGTTTTATTGCTCTGAGGTCAGCATCTTCCAGTGGCTCCAGAGAAAAATGCGTTTGAGCTATCACGTAGCTAAATGAGACATCTGTTTCAGCAGATTTAGTCTGTCATCTAATGAACACCATCATTAAAAAGCTTGTGGGCATTGACATAAAACTGGATTCTCACCTAAATTTGTCCATCCAAGAGTTAGAAGCCCATTCAAAGCTCATAATCTGCAATTCTTCAGTCAATGGAAAGACTGGGATGTCCAGAGAAAGGCTCATCCCACATATTTTCAGTTCAGATGGATACTTTTTAGCTTTTTCTGCTGAATACATATATGACACAGAGAGCTCTGTTGGCTAAACATCTAACTTTTAAATTAATGTAGTTAGGTAAAATGATAAATCCATTTTAAAGCAATGTAAACCTCTTTTTCCTAAACGTTGATAGATTTTGGGTCACATTTTGAGGTGTTCCTGATCAAAATTTATACATAATGAAGATAAATAATCGTAATGAAGATACATAATCTCATGTAATTGTAAGGGAACTGAGACTTTAGGTAAAATTCCACGTCACAACACAAACAGTAAATGTATCCATGGTGATGAGACTGTTGAACTGAACTTACTAAATGCTTCTCTTGCTTTGTGAAGAAAGGACAGAGTTTGTCTTTATGCAACTTCATGTAGTGACTATGGAATCATATTACTGCATGCTGGATGTAGTTAAATTCATCAGCTATAAAGATCTCAGTCCACATAACCACAAACTGCCACATTTTCAACTGTCAGGCTTTACCAAGCTTTTTTCCCCACAAATGACTAATTTTGAAAGCATTTTCATTTTTGACCAAAGGCTCATTGTAAATAAATTCTTCCCATTTTTTTCTTATTCAGTAAAACTGGATGTAAACTCCTATGCCCCATTTCATAACAAATTACTGAACAGACTTTGAAGGAAAACAGCTCTAGTTTCTTCAAAACTGCTGAGATTTGGAGTCAACAGTAGACTGGAAAAGGCTCTAGAATACATAAAATTTTTGAACATCACGTCTTCAATGTTGACTCAATGGATTTATGGGTTCATTTAGACACTAGCACACACTTCAGCTTCATCCCAAACTTCCAAGCCATGATATCAGATAATACTCACTTATCCTTTGACTCCTGCATGCAGACTACCTCGGAAGGAGGTGTCACCCTGATCTCAGGTAAACATAAGCATCATCCAAAACCACATTCAGTCACAATGCAGGTAGATGGAGGCTGTGCAGATCATGTCTTGTGAATTAAAGGGTGCATCTGGTGCTGTACAGTGCTAATAAGTGAAGGATCTATCGGCCCACTACCCTCTCTGGTCACCTCAGGTAAAATGTGAGACAAGATGCTAAGTATGGATGGATCTCAGGTAAACATAAGCATCATCACAATGTAGGTAGATGGAGGCTGTGCAGATCATGACTTGTGAATTCAAGGGTGCAGCTGGTGCTGTACAGTGTTAACAAGTGAAGGATCTACCACCCCACTACTCTCTCTGGTCACCTCAAGTAAAATGTGAGACAAGATGCTAAGTATGGACAAAATATATCCTTTATACTGAATGTAATGGGTATTCTGTGCTTAATTCATTTGTACAAAGGTGGTAGTCTACTGCTGCTTGGGAAATCTTCTAATCTCTGGATTTCTCTCCGGAGGGGAGTGAAAGTCCCTTTCAAAGACTTTTGAGAAAAAAAGATTTTAAGATACTTTGCAATATTTTCCAGCCCCGTATGGCTTTCCTAGGTAGCCTTGGACTTTTTCCAATGAGACACAACATCTGTGTGAAGGGCAACTTAATTGAACCCCTAAGGCAGACCAATATGCCTACATTTATGTGTCTCCACATGGAGTGGGTGTCTAAGCTGCCATCAAAGTCAGTGGAATGCTTGGCTGGAGCAGGGAGATTGACCCTAAGACACCCACTCTCCAAGCTCCCTCTCAAATGTTCATGTTCACAGACTAGGAGTGACTTCTCTTCCTCCTTCATCCTGCCAAATCCCCAGAAAAAATACCCGCTTCAGGTTAAGGGCAATTTTCTGGTCTGGGAGATGGGGAGACCATTGCAGACCTGTTAGCCTAACGGTACACTCTCAGGATGTCTATTCTCCCCACATCTCCCAAGCACCCATTCTTAGGATTGTTTCCTAATTGTGTGCAGATTTCTAACCAATAACTCCCCTCTCTTTCACTCCTCTTCCTCAGCTCATAATTGATCAGACACTGAACAGCTGCTGTCTATTTTCTCTTCCTCAGAAACCCGCAGTAATTGTATGTATGGGCTCCAAATCCCTAAACATTTGGAGAGGAGAAGGACTTGAACAGGAGCCAGTTCTTTTTACAGCACTGGTACTAGCAGCAGCAGTGGCAGGCATTTAAATCATGCTGGGGAGAGCTGGTGGGGGTGGAGTGGGAGGTTGTTGTCAAATTTGCTGAGATTCACTTTGAGAGGGGGAATAAAGAGAAGAAAAAAATGTTAAAGAGAGAAAAAGACTGAAACCAGCAATCAACAAACCAAGGCAGCTCAAAGAGTTGGAGTCCATCCCATCCTGTTCCATCCAACCTGGCCTTGAACACAGACAAACTTGAACCACAGGCCAGGCCAAAATGGTGTATTGGGATCACAGGGTGCTCTACTGCAAGGACAGGAGATCAAGGCCTCAGTTTGAAGAGGTATGGGGTGGGAGTTAATTACATCAGTCTCACAAAAGGACAGTTGAGATCCTTCTAATATAGGGCAATGTCCTGTTCTCTTCTTTGAGCAGTTGCAAAAAAGACTTGGCTGGTAGGGTCAGTGTGGACTGGGTCCCCTCACATATACTTTTTGTTAGGGAGAAGTAAAGGAGAAGATACCAATAGCAGTTCCACATCAGTGGGATAGATCTGCTCCAGAGAACACTACCATTAAATGTACCGCAGACACATAAGCACTGCCAACATCTTGGTATGGACTTGAAGAGTCTTGGTCTGTCTTGGTATCTTCCTCCAGCACCGTGTTGTAACAGATTCTACCTTTTTTTTTTCCCCAGAGGACCCTAGTCATTCTTTAGCTTTGAACTTTAGAAAAAAAAATATTCTGCTCTATCACCAAGAAAAAAAATGATCCCCCGATCTCCAAGTCTTTACTTCTGATTGTGGCCTTTTAGTAAAACTTGAACTCCTCAGGCAGCCCTAGGGAAAAAAACAGACCCTGATATGAAAATTGACACCCGAGCTGCTGTCATTTCTGTTCAAAAAGACAAAACAATATGTAATTCCAGGAATAGCTGCTAAAATCTGATAAAATTTTGTGTGGGCCCAGTAACCTTACACTGGACGTTTGTGGCTACTTCCTAGAGAAACAGGAGAAAGCAAAGAAAATTCTTCTTCGACAAATAGCACATGTAATACTACAATTGGCTACATTCCTAATAGGCTCTCCTTGCCAGCGATACAAAGACGGTAACCTTAGAAGAGAGGTGTGATTGCTGTCTTGGAATGAGCTTGCTCTTTAAGGAGCTTGAAGCCCGGTTAGACCTGGCTCAGGTGTAGTTGCCTCCCCAGGTAAAGCCAAGGAGTCCCGGAGTCACATAACTGGAGAAGGTGATTAAGAAATCAGGTCTGCTGGGAATACAGGCGATGCCTACATGGCAGCTTAGCTTTCCTCAGCCTCCAGAAAGTGCCCTAAACCACACAATAGTGACCACACATAAGCGTTTCTCTGTAAACTTGAGTGCAGTGTTTGAGTTTGGGTCCTTGAGGAAGCTTGGGCTGACACTTAAGACCAGCGCTCAGGATTCCCCATCACACTGCATGGACTGAAAAGCAGCCAAGCCACAAATCCTGAGCAGAAATCTTTCCTTACAATGCTTACTTCATGTGAAATGAAGGCAGACACATACCCCCTGTCATTTTATTTCGTGCAGAGTTGCCACAAAGTGTCTGGTGTATGAGTAAATTAGTTAAATGAGTAAAGACTCTTGCAAAAAGTTCAATTTTACACCAGAGGAGCACATCCCCCACAGCAGCATTGCAATGTAATTTCTGTCTGCGTATTTGTGCTCCGTTTTGAAAGTATTTACCATTTTTAGCATATTTAATCTCTTTATTTTGCAGGTTCATCCATCAGGCTCATCAACAGTTTATTAAAGAGATATAGGAATTAAGGAAAATGAATCATTAAGGCAATGGGACCACTGCATCTGCTATGCTTTTGTTCTGCAGGGGATGTATGGTTTTCCCAATTGAAAAAGGGTCGTGAGTGATCCCTGGACTTCACATCAGTCATATAAAGGCAGGTTTGTAAATTTAGCCCAAATGATTGTTGGGGCTTAAGAGAGGGAGACTCTGGAAAGGATAGCATGAATTTTGAGCAGTGAAATCCTTGCTAGGGTGGCTTGAAAGACCTGCTACCTTGGACTGAAGCTGTAAACAAGAGGAAGCTCTGATAAAGACCCAGAAAGACTTTTGAACCCTTATAAACTGAAAGGCCTAAATGCAGCTGGGAAAGGAGGCTGGAAAGTCCTGATTATCCTCTTATGGGAATAAACCCCACCCAGAGGGAAGAAGGATGGAAAACACCAGCTGTGGCAGATGTGGCTGATGTGAGAAGGAGATGGATTAGGTAAAGCTCTGATACAACTGGCCTGGAAGTCTCTGCTACCAAGAATAAGGTTGGTAACATCAGCTCTTCCCTTTAGTTTTGAAGCTCTGTCTACAGACAGACACCCTTGATTGAGGGTGGGAAAGAAGTGGAAGAGGCAACAAGTACATTATTTAGCACAAGAATAAAAGTATCTGACTTCACATTAAATGTTTATAATTTATACCTCTAGCTCCTTTTGTGCTCCCTTCATACCCAACAGAGGGTGACGGGATTTTTAGAGTATGATTCCTTGGACCTATTGCAGGATTCTGCTAAAAGATGAGACAAATTTTATGGTAGATGTCTTTGGTGACAGTGACTGAAGCGACGAGCTCAGATGCAGAGCCAGGTGAATCCCATCCATTGTTTCAGGTGTGTGATGCCAGGCTGGTTGATGTTGAGTCTTAAAAGGCTGTTGGCTCTGTCTAGGACTTCAAAGGCTTTCTGTCTGTCTTTCTTTCCCCACATTTGAGCTCTTAGGTCTCTAATAAAATGTTGAACTCAAGCTACAGCTGTTGCCTCAATGGGGTTATTAACAGAAGACCTCCCTCCCCTCCTGATCTGACCAGTTTCATCAAGCTTATAGGTACTCAGTAACGTTACGTTTTGTAACCCTCAATTAAACATGGGTATTATTGGCCTTTTGGTTCAAAAGGAGGGGAAAGAGACAATTACCTATTTGCATATCTGGCATCCAGCATACCTATTCAGTTCTTCCAGGAAACAGGCTCAAAAATGGATGTTTCTCAAGCTCATCAGACCATGTATATGAACGGGGAGTTACAGCAATGCAGTAATCAAAAAGTCCCTTCTCTTTTTTTTTTTGTTTTTTGGCAGAAGCATCATGCCATTTATTTCCCCAGAACAGGAACTCTCTGATTGTCACAGATAATGTGTTGTTTTACCATAGTCCAGCCCATTGTGATCTGATTTCTCCTCCCTTCTTGTTTCTTTCTCATTCTATTTATTTAACATTTAATTCAACAAAACACATTGACATGTTCCCCCGTATTGCACCAGAGGCTTCTGTTCCAAGCGAACTTTAAAGCAAGTTTCAACACTAAACATGGTTAAAATTAGGACAGCCCTTAAGGGCAGCAGCAAAGCACATGTTTACACATTCAATGAAACTGGCTACAATGATTTTTCTTTCCATCAAAGACACAGATTCCAGCTATGGGTTGTCATGATTTTCTTTAAAATAATTATCACATCTCCAAAGACACTTGCAGCTGTAGGCACTCTTACCCTCCCTAATTATACAGCTAGCTAATAAGGCAAGCAGAGAGAACGTCAGAGGGAAACGAAGGCCAAGGGCAAATCCAAACACCTTGGCTCCACCACTTAGTAACCGGGCTGGCCAGAAACCTTCCTGATCTTGCCAAAGAGGGATGAGGCTATGGAATGAGCTTCCCACGGACAGCTAATGTGGGAGTGAAACTGCTTACGAAAAGGACACTGCTTGTACCTTCTTCAAAACACATCGGTATTGTCTCAGCAGGTTGAGAAGCATTTGGGGAGCACTTGTACTACAAGATCCAGGGATTTGCTACTGTGGGGGTGCAGAAAGCAGCTTTTGAAGACACAAGTCCAGGCTGTGCCAATGAGGGACTTGAAATTCATTCTTCCATATCACATGTGAATGTCCTTACCCGGCTCTCTAAATTGGAGGGGACATGACTCATTCTCTCTCTTTGGCCACTTCATCCTGCACTGCAGAAGAGTTTCCCATTGAAAATTTCATGGAGACTGGAACATTTCTGGGGGAAAAAGTCTTCTGTTTTCTGACATTTACATGAAATAAAACAAGAAATTTGATCAACAGTTCCTGTCTAACTGTCATGTACAAGCACAAAAACAAGGCCAAAATCAGCATTAAATCCCCCTCATGTTTTGAGAGGATTCAAGTTTGTTCATTCTATAAATGGGAAGGAAAAAAATATTTTATTCCTAAAATTTTAAGGTGGATTTTTGGTTTGGGTTTTGTTTCTGCTTTTTTTTTTATTTTTTCACTTTTTCTGCCCACAGATCTTGAATCCTAGTAGCCACAGACCTTTAAAAGTATTGCTTGATTGCTCAGAACCACTTGCAGGGGGCTTACTTGCAGAGGTCACCTGTGGAGCTCGAAGCAAAGGAAAGCAACAGCTCAAATATACTGACAAGTGAGAGACAGGGCCTGAGGTTACCCTGTCTGGCAAACTGACCTTCACCTTCTGGTGTCCTTTTGAAGCACCAGGCATGAACCATTTGCAGCTTGGACTCCAGCCCCATAATTTGCTTTCCCCATTTACAGAGTAGTGAGGTATTGGCTGCTCTAGTACAGATGTTTCTCCCCAAGTTCTCCCAGTGCTTCTGGAATTGTAATGTGTATTTTGATTAAAGGACAAGGTCTGTGTCCTTCCCGTCTGATAGCAAAGGTAGGCACAGGGAGAGTGACTGTCCTCAACCCTTCCATCTGAAACCACTTCAGTCAAATCCAAGCCATGAGCCAGAAAGGATGACGTGCCTTCTGCCCACTCTATCTGGAGTGCTGGCAGTCTCTGGAGGAGGCACAGGCTGTCAAGCTGGGAGTGATGCTTGAACTCACAGCATCTAGAATCACCAGCTCTTGCCTGTCAGATAATACCCCATGACAGCTGAAGATCACAAAATGAAATACAAAATAAACTAAGGTAGAGAGAAGGAAACAAGCCATGTTACGTTGTCGCTTTGCTGCTTATATCAGCACACCTTTAAAGCTGAGGAGAGAAAGGAGGAGAAAGGCCTTTAGTTCCCTTCCCTTTAAGCATCATTTCCTATGCATGTAAGTAACATGACCACTGCAATTATATAGCCAAGCTAGCTGAAGACAGAATAAGAGAAAAAATAAGAGGAAAGATTTACAGCCTTTCCAAAAGATGGAATTGAAATATGTAAAAGAGGGCAGCGCTGATTGCCAAAAAACTGGAGGTTTTCTGTTCCTTCCACCAAGCTGTATTGTGAGCGATGTTTGGAAGC
>NW_015090864.1:1227309-1317571 GCF_001431845.1 Calidris pugnax
GGAAGCGTTGGAATCTCAGGGTTTTTATTTCACCATGAAACTTTAGCACAAGAAATTTTAATTGTGGATCCTTGTGGACAAGACCTTGAAATCCTACCCAGCCAGAGCTTTCTGGTCCGGGAGTGTTCTTGGAACTGGTTGTGGCTCCCAGTCACTTGGTTGCTTTATCCAAGTGTGTTCTCTCAGTCCAGTCAGTGGGATGCAGAATGGGTTTGAGGGTTAACTATTTGTTAGCAGCCCCGGACAGAA
Source organism: Calidris pugnax (assembly GCF_001431845.1). NCBI lineage: Eukaryota > Metazoa > Chordata > Aves > Charadriiformes > Scolopacidae > Calidris > Calidris pugnax. The sequence goes on from NW_015090864.1 coordinate 1,227,559, forward strand.
GAGGTTGGTGAGGGGCTGTTTCATTGCCAGTCACGCAGGCAGTGTGTTTATATCTATTTTAGAGGATATCGCTGCGGGAGTTTTCTTTTTCTTTTTCTTTTTTTTTTCTTCTTGCTTTGGAAAGTGATAGGCCTTTAACGCAGTTGGCACCTAATCAAGAAACTTTGGAGAGGGAACACGAGTGCAGCCGCTCTGAGTAATTGATTGTGGCTACTGGTTGACTGCATTAGTGTTTGCGATAGCGTGAAATACTATACGTTGGAGGGCCTCAAAATTATCGGGGTATTTAATCACGGACTGGGCATGTCTCTGATGTATTTATGTGTATTACCATCGGAGGGTCACTTGGGCAAGGCACTGAGATAATGGAAAGAAGGAGGAGTTGGAACTTGAGGCAATATATCTTCTTGTTCAACTCTGAAATTTACAGAACTTCTTGGGAAATACCAGTAGCCAACTAATGCGCCTGTAGATGATTAATCTGCATTTTAGAGTGTGAATATTTTGATTCAGGTCCTCAGTGGGTATAAGTTGGAGGTACCCCTGTGACATTGATATAGACCAGATGAGAATTTGGCTTAGTTACACTGAAAGGTGGGTCAGGAATCCACATGAGAAATCCACATGAGCTCAGATTATTTGGAGACTTCTATTCCCAAGTCCAAATACACTATAAAAACAGCCCCTCCTGCAGAATTGTCCTGTTTCCAGATCCCCCAGAAAACCTGCAGTGGTGAAAGTTTTGAGAAGTCTGAAATCAAAAGGTGATTTAGTTAAACTTTTAGCAAAATCCTGCTTGTGTTCTAAGGTTTGAAAAATGATTCTGAAGCAATACTGACATTTCACCATTGTTTTCATTTCCCAGGCCTCAGTATAGATTATTTTTTCTTCTTTTCTAAATTTCAGACAATTCTCCTCTTCCTTTTTTTTAAATAAATGTAGTGATTAATTTCACTTCTAATTATTTTTGTTACAAAATCACAATAAATCCCAATTTCAGGAAGCTAAACACCTTGATAACCACTTGCAGAACATTTTTAATAAGGTTATAACATTTTTACTGAAGTTTCTCCTGCGATCCTTCATGCACCTTCCTTCTGCCAATGGCTACACCGATTTGCTGTGAAATTGTCTTGAAGACTGTGATAAAAGTCCTCCATTAAAGCTGCCACTAGGGAGAAAGACAAAAAGCAGATGGCACATTTCATTACCTTGCAAATCCCCACGCACATATCAAGCATACACGCTGGCATTCATCTGCCCTATTTTTATACGCCCAAAAGTTAGACATCTGAATCTGAGCTAGTCAACCTCCGTCAATGTAATAGTCAGAACAGAGAAATTGCAGCTTAAAACACGTTTCTAGGTTTGTGTGATTCATCTCCCAAGGCTGCGGATTTCTCCCCACTGATTGCACAGGTCTAGGGTGAATAGATCAGACAAAAAAGAGGGGTAAAACCAAACAGAGGTTGTTTTATCAGCCTCTGTTCCTCCATCCCCAACAACCCAGAGAAAACCAAATAATTCAGCTTTACCTCTCCACTTATAACTGAGAGCAGGAGGGAACCACACAACGAAATTTAATTACACCCCATATACAGGACCATACACAATAACCAAATGACCGTCCCTCCAAGGAAGAACTTTCCCTTGAGTTGGTCAAATCTTTCAGATACCCACATGAAAAAAATATAGTACTAAAATTTATTTCTCAGTGCAGTGCTTCCTGCTTCCACAAGCATCTTCCTTGCTGACACAGAAGTCGTGTCTTGGCTCATCTGATGCCTGTTCCTCTTGAAAAATCCCTTAGAGGACTTGGTCCAAGGCATGTACCTTGCCTGCTACACCAGTGAAATTTAGTGACAGGGATCACTACATCCAAAAGACTGACTGAAGAAAGTGATGCAAAAATGTAGTCTTTGGATATGTCACAGGGAAAAGAAGCAGGAGAGCTGGCTTTAGTTCCCACAGCAGTCCTGAAGATCCAGAAATGCAACCCTAGCACCAGACTTGGACAAAAGGGAGATGAAAAAATGTTTTTTTGTCCCTTCTGTTCAGGACATAGCTGGGCAGGGAAAGAAGAAAAAGTTACCTGGAGCATGAAAAAAAGAGGCTGAATCTTTAGCCTAATGCTTGGATTCACATGAAAATCTAGAGCAAGAGCTGGAGTCTCCTGGGCTTCCATCATGAACAGCTCATCAGTGTCAGCTCATCATGTTTGTGTCATACTGACCCAAAATTGCCTGATTTTAGACAGAGAAATATTCCAATATATGTCTGACACACCTTTTAACCGTACTATCTGTCTTTCTATCTGTCTGTCTGCCTGCCTCTAATATGCTGAATCATTAGCTTTTCATGGAAAGAAACATTTTCTTTCTGAAAATTGCACTCTCCGTTAAAAAAAAAAAAGAAAAAAAAAATCATGGAAAATGTAGCTGTAGTACTAGGTACTGTTGTGCCAGATTCTCACTTGGCCTGGATCAGTATACCTCTGCTGACCTCAATAATAATTTAACTTGAGGGCAAGCAAAGAAGAACTTGGTGTTCAGTCATAGAGTGACTGTGGCTAATCTGCTGAATAAATCAGAGGAGACCATCCAGTTGCTCCATAAATTCACAGTAGCCGGCAGCCAATGCACTACTCTCAAATCAGTGGCACAGCAATTTAATTGGAATCTTGCATTATTGTTGTTGTTGTTGTTATTTTCAAATGCTTTGGCTTTTTTTCCATGAGTTTTTGCCAAGTTGCTCAATACGGTCACTGGCATCGAACTGAAGCTATGAAGTTTTTCCCAATGTGAGCATGAGCTAGAAATTTGGTTCATTTAAAAAAAAAATATCAAAGCCCACTCCTTTAGAGGCACCTGGTTTTCAGCAGGGACAGCTTAGCATTTATCCTATCGATGAGAAGTGCACAAGCCTTACCAATATTCCACATTTATGTCCCCAGACCTGTGTCTCTGACTTTGGACACGCTGCTACTGCACCACATGAATGAAGTTCGAGCAGTTTCACCCTCTTTCAGTCTCAGTGGCTGCACATGAAGGTACCTGTGAACCCTCCAGTTCATCATAGATGGAAGTTAATGGAAGGTTTATCCATATTTTCCACAGCCAGATGCCATTTTCAATAGAGAGAGGGAAAAAGCAAAGCACCTTCAAGGCACTTCTGCCTTGAAGGCACAGGGAAAAAGGTCCATCGGTCTCTAATACCTCCCAGCCTTATCATGGTTTCTGTGCCTGATCTGGGGGAAAGAAGGGAGGCAGAGGGGCAGTGGAATTGCTTTCCTTAGTGTGGCTGGGGATATGGTTTGGGTTTTTTTTTTTTTGCTGCAACAGCTCTGAAAGACAGAGGAAGGAGAAATGAGGAGTAAGGCAATATGAAGGAAAGAAATGGAAAAAAGAGAAATATACCTGTTGATTGACTGATACGCAGAGGAAAGAAAGAGAAAGAGAAGGGAGCACGTTAACAAATCTCTCTTTAAATCCTAACTTACAAGTGAAAATGTGTTGGCTCCTTCTAAATCCCTACAGAGATTTTGAGACATTGAAGCCAGCAGACACCCTATGATCATCTAACCTGACCTTTCTTAACTCAGTCTAGAAACTTTACCCAGTGATTCCTGGAATGGAAGGAATTATCCCCACTATGTGTGTACATTTCTAAGATGCAGCTTAATAAACTGATTATGGGTATCATATTGCCTGTGATAGCAGAGCACTAGATGTCATGGACCGGTTCCTGTGTTCCTCGGGAGGAATGTTACCAATGACTTGTGGTTGAGCTAAAGCACATTTATCCCTTCTTCCTGCAACTGCTACTAATTCTGACATTGCTGACAGAGCTGCCTCGTCCGAGCGTGCACAGGGAGATTCATAGCCATATGAATCATAGCACAGAGGGAGAGCTACATTGCAAACATTTCCCAGTTCTTTCCTGAACAGATCAGGTCAAGGTAGACCCATTTTTCTGTTGTCAAAGTTAAAGCTGCAGCCGCAGGAGTTTAGTGCTGGGTGATGCAGATGCCCTTAGACACTATACTGCCTTGCCTTGCCTTGGTAGAGAGGTTGGTGCTGGTCTCTTCTCACAGGTAGTTAGTGACAGAACGAGAGGGAATGGCTTCAAGCTCCAACAGGGGAGGTTTAGATTGAACATTAGGAAGGAATTTTTCACCGAAAGAGTGGTCGGGCATTGGAACAGGCTGCCCAGGGAGGGGGTGGAGTCACAGATCAGGTCAAGGTAGACCCATTTTTCTGTTGTCAAAGTTAAAGCTGCAGCCGCAGGAGTTTAGTGCTGGGTGATGCAGATGCCCTTAGACACTATACTGCCTTGCCTTGCCTTGGTAGAGAGGTTGGTGCTGGTCTCTTCTCACAGGTAGTTAGTAACAGAACGAGAGGGAATGGCTTCAAGCTCCAACAGGGGAGGTTTAGATTGAACATTAGGAAGGAATTTTTCACCGAAAGAGTGACAGGGCATTGGAACAGGCTGCCCAGGGAGGGGGTGGAGTCACCATCCCTGGCTGTGTTTAAGGGCCGTTTAGATGCAGTGCTGAGGGACATGGTGTAGGGGAGAACTTTGTAGAGTAGGGGAGATGGTTGGACTCGATGATCCCATGGATCTCTTCCAACCTAGACCATTCTATGATTCTATGATTCTAAATGAGGATTTGTATTTCTGGCCATTCCAGTGCATTTTATAGGAGGTAATCTTGCTGCCTCATGATCCAAAGGCACAGGTAGGTAGACACATACCCTGAAAGAGTATCCACACCAGGGGTGAAGGTGTATGAGAAGCCATAATTGCCGTCCCACATTGCAGTTTTACATATGGGGAACAGTTACTTCATCTCATCTATTCCATTCTTTGCCTCCTGATAAACAAGTCAATTTTGTAAGGCTATGATAGCTCCAATTTTCATTAAGATTACAGAATCACAGAATTGTCTAGGTTGGAAGGGACCTTTAAGATCATCTAGTCAAGATGTTTTCTTCTGCCACCCCAAAATTTCATTGAGCAGAAAATGAAAATTTGGCCATTTAGCCAGAAGATGTTTTCTTCTGCCACCCCAACATTTCATCAAGCAGAAAATGAAAATTTGGCCATTTAGCCAGGAATTCCCACCAGAGCAGCAGCTACAGAATGTCTAGTCCTGGGACAAACAAGCCCCAGCTCTGCTGCACTGGAAAAGGCAAGTTACCAGAGCCTGGATGGGGTGGTTTTACAGCACATATGTTGTATCGATGATTTGTGTATGCACAGAATCTGCCATATCATGAAAGGGTTGAACTTACTGTGCAGGTAAGAGCTCTCAGCACAGGGTACATACAATCATGTTCATGTATCCTGGCCATCCTAGGCTTGCTGCATATTTACAGCCTGACAGGTTGACTCATATCCCTGTCTGGGATTTTTCAGATGAAATATGGGATCGTTCCACTTTTGTCTCTCCTTATCTCAATGTATTAAGTTGTGGAATGTGGGATTCAGCTCTCCTGAATATGTAAAACAATAAAACAAGTATTAAAGAGACAGGTTGCAGTTCTTTTGCCTTGAGGTGAAATTTTCATCTCTTGCATTCCTCATGGTCTTTGTATTCTCTTGTTGAAAGCTGAAAGATATAACACAGTTGGATGACCGTACAGACACCAGCTACAGTTAAAAAAATGTAGCTGGGCATACCTGAGCAAGGAAAGTAACAGACATCTTTAGCTTGGGAATGCCTGAAATAACTACTACAACTGCTGGAATTAGGGCATTTCCAGTTTGGGAAATGTTACAAGATTCATACTGTTAACAACAATGGGACACCATGGGACAGCCAGAACAGCTATTCATGTTTCAGGCTCTGGAGAGTTCAGAGGTCCAAACAAAACTCAGAGCTGCAAAAGCTTGGAATATCATGAATATACACTCATCTGGAAATGGTCTAAGAATCTCCCATGATGGTTACTGGCGACAATAGAAGAACCCTGGTAGGCAGGTCTTTCCTTCCCAGGATGGAGGAAATATTGTTGGGATGGCCTTTCCCAAGGTATTTTGCTCCTGTGATTCCCTTCACAGTCAGTAACAAAGCCACATCCTGCAAACAATGGACGTGGAGCAGGAGTCTGGAGTCTGACACTGGAACTTCTGAACTCTTGGCACTAAAAACGTCAGCATCCCATCTCTGTGCTAGAAGAAACTCACTGCAACTGCTGCCAGTGAGGGAATTCAAATATTTGAGAAGGCAGGTAAGAATTTGGAGCAGGTGGTGTTCATAGAAAGGGAGTAATTGTGGATCTTTGCTAAAGTAGATGTTAGTTCACAAAAGACTTCCTTTCCTTTGGTTGTTTTGATGATCACACCTCACTCTGCCTTACTGCTTTGTTTTGTCCTCTTTCAAAGCAAATATGATGCAAGAAAATTGATAGTAGAAGTCGTGGCCCCCCCTAACATAAGACTTTGTCAGGTACCTCACTTTCAATTCACCAGTTTAATTAAGTGCTTTTCCTGCCTCCTTTGATTGGTATGCTGAAGTTGCTTCTCCAGTGTGAAGCCTCTCCGTATCTCATTACACGACACAGGATGTCCCTGGCAATATGACAAAATGAAAAGGGCTGGGAATATCTATGCCTTGTTGTACCTTGCATATGTCACTGCGGGGACAGGATTCAGTCGCCAGCAGGCAGGCATTTAACATTGGTTTGGATGTTGCATGTGATCCAAACCAACCTCTAATTGTCACCCCAGAAGCTGGAGGTTCCCCAGTATTCCTGTGTCTAAGACACTTCAGGGCGTCTTAACTGACATGAAGTACCTATGTGTGAGTAGCTGAACTGGAGCAGGGGAGGTATACACACGTTCTTTTGCTACCTCAGCTAAGAAATAACACATATTAACATAAATCACCAATTCTTCTTCATCAACAGGTCCTAGAAGCCACAATACTGTTGGTACAAACTATAGCTTGCTTTGCTACATTATCCATTATCTACTCACTAGTTTTTCTCCAATGTTTGTATGAAGAAAGGCTATTGGCCCACCATTTCTAGTGAAAGTAATTTTGGATATTAACCATGTAGTCTAGATGAGACATTTAAGTCTTAGCTAGTCACTTTTGGCTTTCTTCTTAATCTGTGGAAGGAAACAGGCACTTTCAGAAAGGAGGAAACACCCTTTAGAGGTTTATCCCCCATCCCATAGACTATCAAATGAACCTTGGTTGACTAGCTAAGATGAATAGTTAAGTCAAGTCAGATGAGATGAATCCCACATTTAGGATCCAACTCCCAACAGAAATTGAGGATGTGTTTAATTTTAAACATCATCCACATACTGAGATAAACATTTGCAGAAATACTGGCTTTTGACCATTTTCTAGCTTAAGCAAAAATGGTTTTCATCATTCTACAATAACTTCTTAAATATCCCCAAATAAGAAGGCTTTTTAGACTCATATTTCTTCCCAAGTTGCCAGTTTTATCTGACTAGTAAAAAATAATTGTTTCTCATGCATTGATTTGCTTTAGTATAACTTAACCGTTTCTTGTTAGGACTTTTGTTCACCTTTTAATGCTGAGCCATATGAAAGCCTCCTCTCTCTAATTCTGGCTACAGAGAGATATATAGAGAGAAAATTTACCCGGGAGAATTTCTGATGAGCATATTATTCAGAGAACCATTAAACATAGAATTCTCCATGTGCACCAATATTTTTTTTTGAATGATATTGCTCCTTTGAGTGTTCTTCATATGCCATGGTTACAAGAAAGTTTTCTAGAGGAAGGACATAATTCATAATTTAGAAAATTTTGGGGCAGTATTGCTATTATTCCAATGGCAAAATAAATTCCCTCTGGTCTGGGATTCTACTCTGCGAGTCTCATGAAGGAAGAAAGGGTGAGGGGAACGTGTAGAAGTTAATAATACTTTTAGAGTAAGAAGAAAAAAAATACCTCAAACACAGATTGAAGCTAGTGATGTTTTTGTGGTTTTTTGTGTGCAAATGGACTGCAAGATGATGTGATTTAGTATTTGGGGCTGTTCTAGGTCCATCAAGGAGTAGATGTGGGGATTCACAATGGTATCCATAGGGACTGGGATTTTCTGAGATAGATGCCTTCACTATTACTATTCCATAGAAACTTCCAGGGATCAGATCCTCAGCTGATGGGAACTAGAAGTTCTGCCACCTGTTCAAAGCCCGTTTTCCATTGTCTGGTCCTACTAGTCCACTGAATATTGGCAGTTGGAATTTATTATTGCTTTAGAACAGGAGATATCATTTGCTCAAGTAATTGCAGTATTTTATCCTTCCCTCAAAGGGGCCGTTAATTCAAACACTTTAAATGTAAGTGCTATGTCTGTATTCCTTTAAACAAAATTAATCCTGCTCAGTGCAACCTGTGTGGTGCAACTCTTACTCAACACATGGATATCATTTGTACAAAGACTGTGGCTCCCATCCTGAGCTTCAGGTCACTCTGGGGAGGAAAAGGTGAAGAGGGCTTTATCTGGGAAAGCTGAGAGGAAAGAGTAGTAACTGAAATATTTCCCCAGCCCATGACCTGCTCAGAGGCTGAAATGTAAGAGGGCTTGTCAGTCTAGAGAAGATGAATTAGTGAGCTCGTGTAAGTGAAGTTGCATAATAAATGCAATTTATCCCCGGATCCACAATCTGCATGGGGCTGACCCTCCGGGGCTGCCTGTCTCTGCACAGTGCATCAACGCACACACATACTACTGTAGAGAACACGTTTAGGTGTCAAAGGTTTGTGGTCAATCAATCACTCCTTTGGCCACCACCTCTCTTCCCCTCCCCTCAGGCGGGGGGGGCAACGTTCTGTGTTTTATTCTTTCCAGCCATCATTTATTTCTTTTGAAAGAACAAACCTCCTTTGTTTGGGGCTCCTACAAGTTGCACTAGATGGGAGGGGCGGGGGGATTCTCTCACAGGGTCTCTGAGGCAAACCCCACAGCTGATTTCTGAGTACACCACGTACCGTGGTGTCACAAAGATACCACAAACAGAGAAAAGTCATGCAGCCATGTGTTATGGGAGCTGGCCCCATATCCATGCCAAGATTCTGGATTTCCTGGCGCTCTAAAGCTCTTTGGACCATGGGGATTATACATTGCACAAGGTATCAGATGCCAAACACTGACTTTTTAAAAAGCACATGGGAAACAAATCAAAATGACCTCTTTAAAAAAAGGATCCTATAGATATGTTTTTAACAATAACAGAGCAGGAAACTTTGCCTTATTAGACATTTACCCAGCTTATCTGCCTGCTGGCATTCCTCAAGTGCACTTGAACACATGCTGGGCCACCTAGGTCTGGGATCCTCTCCGATTTCACAAACTGAGCAAGGTCAGCCCAGGGCAGAGGTTGGATAAGATTCCTCTTAGTGAAGCCCCACTGTCCATCAAAAATGGTGCTATTCTATCAGTTGGCAATGAACTTTTTCAGTCAAAGACTAATCCAGAGCCAAGAACAGCTGGAGTTCTTATGAACAATGGGCCAAACCCAAGTCCTTCTGCCTGCCTGTCCATTGAAGACTTGGTACACTTTGCACAACATCGGGAGAACTCACCCCAAGTGGCCTGGTTAAAGTTATTTTTAACTTATCTTCCACCACTCTACAATGGCTTTGATAAATAAAAAGCTACACGCAGACCCTGTCTTAATGCCTTCCCTTTGCCAGGGAGGAGACACAGCACCAAAAGTGTTCCCTGGCCAGCAAAACCATTGCACACTTGCTCTGCTTTCAGCAAATGAACAATGTTGTCAAACTCAGTTGCAGAATTTGAACCAGACGACAACCACACAGATATTTCAGTATCTGTATTCAGTGGGATTCAAGTGACATAAATATAGATGTCTACAGTGTAGAAAGCTACCTGAACTCGTAACTCAGCTCTCCTTAGAGTCAATAAAGATCTTAGGACATGATCTATATAGTTTAGGCAATACATGCAGTTTAGGATGAATAAATTGTGGAAAGGTGTTTGAATGAGTTCAGTAAGTTGATTTTGAGGAGTCAGTAAACAACAGCATTTTTTGTTCAGGACCAGTGTATTGGGTTTGCAAAGCAAGGTTTTGGTAGCGGGTGGGTTACAGGAGTGGATTCTGTGAGAAGCTACTAGAAGTTTCCCTCATGTCTGATAGAGCCAATGCCAACCAGCTCCAAGATGGACACACCGCCAGCCAAGGCCAAGCCCATCAGCGATGGTGGTAGCGCCTCTGGAATACTGTATTTAAGAAAGGGGGAAAAAAAAACCTGTGCAGCAGCAATCAGAAGAGCTGAATGAGAGGATGTGAGAGAACCAACCCTGCAGACACTAAAGTCAATAAAGAAGGAAGGGGAGGGGGTGGCTCATGGAGAGAAAAGCCCATGCTGGAGTATGTTCATTAGTTTCGATAGTCTGTATCTCACCCTCTCCATAAATGTTTTTTTCCTAGGGAGGCCTTGGTGCTGTCATTAGGGTTATGTTTTTCATTTCATTTTCATTTTCATTTTGGCCCACAGGGTAGCATCTTATACAAGACAAGCAGTCTTGTCTCCTGCTGCTCAGCTGGAGTTTTTGTAGAGGACTGTAAGTTATAGAAAATCTATTGTTCAATTTCTCCCTTTAAAAAAAAAAAAAAAAAAAAAGTTAATTTTTCAGCTGGACTGTTTTCTTGATTGGATTTGCCCTTCTTGATTGGATTTACCCAGGAATTGTCATCCCTGGAGTTGTTTAAAAGACATGGTGCTGAGGGACACGATTTAGTGACGGTTTTTTTCAGTGTTAGGTTGATAGTTGGACTCGATGATCTGAAAGGTCCCTTCCAACCTAGACAATGCTATGACTCTATGATCTTATTTTCATTCCTTCCTTGGAAGAATGCAGGTTATGAAAATCAAGGTTTCATTGGAGCATCACCACCAGGAACACTCAAGATTATGAAGACATCTCGAGCCATCTCAGTGTAAGGACCACTCATACTGTACTACTCCATAGTTCTGTAGACCAAGCAAATATAAAATCTAGATATAAACCATCCTTTACCCTTGGGCACAACCAGAAACCTCACAGAATGGGGGAAACTCATGGAGACAGACTACAAATGGCAGATTTGGCTGCAATTGACTTAAAATGAGTGAAATTATGATGATATCTGCAAATACCTGAACATCTGCAACAGCAGCAAGTGAGAAGAAGGTTGCTACAGCAATGGTGTGTGTTATGCAAGACGCTGTATCCTTGATAGGGAATGCAGGGAAGGGCAGGGATCTGGGAAAGGGAGGGGATGTGGGAAGCCAGATGAAAAGTTTTATTAGGTGATTATTAAACTATTCTGCAGTGCCAAGCACAGCACAAGGCTGCCAGCTTGTCTCACTGCAAAACCCAAATTAAAATAACGAGAGGGGTTCTAATCACAGCTCTCTAATGGCTGATTTTCTATCTGTGCTGGCTGACAAGCTTCACCACCCTCGGCCATCTGTGAGAGAAACTCAGAGGTGGCAGAGAAGCTTCTTCCCAAGGGCAATGTTCCTTGAGCTTGCTGTGATGCCCTTCATAGATACAGGCTCCTAATCTGATAATGAAAAGAGTGATGAGAACCCAAACTACCCATCAGCCAGGGCTACCAGAGCCTGGCTCCTTTCCCAGTGAATGGAAAGAAGATGGGACTCTCCTTTGACCACCTACTCATGGAACTTAATTCTTTTGTTGTGTCTCTTCATTCCATAGACTTTGGGGTAGCATCTAGGAGCCCTGAGAATGGGTGGTCTGAATTATTCATTGATGCCATGTTGTGAAATAGTACGTGGGGCATCTTCATCCATTTAGGCACCTTAATATGTGGTCTGAATATAATCCTTTCTTCATGTGTAGGCTACCATAGAAAGCAAAACTTTTTCCTGAGTGGTGGAAGTGGACCACCTTTTCTATTGTCCCCTGGCTTCAGTCCTCTGGGGAGATAGTCAGGGTAATATCAAGAGCATCAGAGATATAAACATGGGTTCACAATGCCTACGTCTAGATCTAATGGCAACTGCAAACAACATGTGGATGTTGATTAAGAAAGATCCAGGTCCTGATTCAGTAAAGCATTTTATCATGTAGTTTGAATCTGACTCTGGTTGCTGGATCATTAAGTAAGCATTTGGCAAGGGATTGTCAAAAAGAGGTCTGAGACAAGAAAAATATGATGTCACTTAGCAGTACTGTAGCCCAGGAGGCTGATCCTGAGACACACATGGGCTGGATGGACCCACACCATCCACTGGGAACATTGTACGGATCAAGGCAAGGCCTTCTTCAATATGAGTGGATCTCATCTCTCCGAAGGGCTGGTACACGGTTCTCTTTCTCTTACACCATTAATCTTATGATTCTTCATGCTGTGACCAGCCGACTTTTAAATAACACCCTGCCTACATCACAACTCTGGGGACATTTCTGTCATTTTAATTGAACTTCTCTCTTGCAGGAAGCTTTCTCCAAACCTAGCTTTTATTTGCCTCAACTTCCTTTCCATCTCATTACTGTGGTGATGGTAACCTTCTCAGGTCCCTGGACCTGCTCCACCCCACAAACCTGGTCCAAAGACCCGAGAAGGTCACCCACGCCATGTCAAGTTGGCACAGAGGAGGCAATACAAGACAGACCTCCTTGACCTATGATGTTCTCCACCCATCTGAACACAAATGTTCTGTGGGATGTGTTAGCTGGCTTTAGCATCCGGCAGCAGATTTCCATGCCTAGAACTAGCGGTTCTGGTAATTCTCCAAGAGACAGAAGGGAGGAATATATAGCGCTGAGCGGAAAGGCAGTGCTGTTCTTAGAGAACTGTGTGGGGCTGACGTAATGTTCTGTGCTATGATATTCCCAGTAGGAACATATGACTTTGGGTCACAGGTTTGCGGGTAGCCATCTTGTTAACGTAATGGCAGCCCGGAGCAATTCAGCCTCTGTTTTTCCACTGCGTGTGCGTATGTGCATCCATGTGGTTTTGCCTGCGAGCACAGAATCAATACGACTGGTGTTGCCTTTTATAAAATCCATGCTTTGTCTTGGTCCCTTCCCAGTAAACTATTGGCTCACCATTAGCAGATCTGGTAAGCTTCTCCTGTACAATTAATAGCTGGACGAGTTTGTGGGGTGGATGGAGAAAGAGACCTCAGGGCTTCAGCACTTGCAAATCCCACAGCGAGTTCCTATCTACTCCCACTCCTGCAGAAACACCATGGCAACGAGCTCAAACTGTGTAAATTGGCTGCAAAGTACTTTTCTTCAGTCAGTAACACAATACTTTTTCTTTCTCCAGACATCCAATATTCACTTGCAACCCTGAAACACCCCTTACCAGCTCTCAATGTGATAAGCAATTAATTTGGCTAAGGCTTCCTATTTTAGGAGCTAAAGCTGTTAGAATTGTTGGTATTGGAGGAGATGTTAAAACCTGTTCTCTCCCCTACCAAACCATTCATGCAGAACACCACCACCTCGCCTCTTGGACACTAAGATCCAAGTGATGTGAGAGCAGCTGTTGAGCTGGCAAAGCCTATTGAACCTGCCTACCAGGCTTGAGAAACCTATTCTGCATCAAAGGCATTTCTTCTACTGATCTTTAGAGCTGGAAAAGGTCTGAGTAGGCGGGTGAATTGGACTCTACAATATAAGGCCCTTTTCTGAGGAGCCATTACACTGTAGATCCATTTCCACTGTGATTCAAATCCTCTTTCTCACCACAAGTTTAAAAGAAAGCATCAAAATGTGTGGTGATTCTGAAAAAATACAGCAGGGGTGTGCTAATTTCCTGGCCCACGCTCCTATTCTGTGTTCTCAGTGCAAAGGTTGGGTCTTTGCACTTAGACCTTGAGTCTAAGGTGTTAGAAGTACTCCTGGAGCACTGCGTCCAGATTTGGAGTCCTCAGCACAAGAAGGACATGGTCCTGTTGGAGTAGGTCCAGAGTTGGCCACGGAGATGCTCCAAGGGCTGGAGCATCTTTGCTATGAGGACAGGTTGAGAGAGTTGGGTTTGTTCAGCATGGAGAAAAGTACTCCTGGAGTACTGCATCCAGATTTGGAGTCCTCAGTGTCTAAGATGAGAAGCTTCCAAAGATGATGCAAGTAGATAAACTAGGACAAAAGGAGGTGAATAAAATGAAGCACAGTGGGTTTGTTCAGCATGGAGAAGAGAAGGTTCTGAGGAGACCCTAGAGCCTCTTCCAGCATCTGAAGGGAGTCTACAAGAAAGCTGGAGAGAGACTTTTTACAATGGCATATAGTGATAAAAACAAGGGATAATTTGGCAAAAAAACCCAAAACCCTAACAAAACAAAGTGTCTAAGATGAGAAGCTTCCAAAGACAATGCAAGTAGATAAACTAGGACAAAAGGAGGTGAATAAAATGAAGCACAGTGGGTTGAAGCACTTTGTTTAAGGACTCATTGTCCATGTAGCATCTTCTTGCTCAGATCCTCGCGGTGGCTGAGATGATTTGATACCCCCAGTGCTTTTTTTGAAATTAAAAGAAAAGAAGGCCAACATCCCAGCAAACACAAAGGGTGTGTTGCACAGAGATTCAAGGTTTGTATTGGGAAAGAAACATTATAATAAACACACAATGCTGAAAGACTTTTTAGGGAGATGGAGAGGCAAGAGAGAGGGACAACTCCAGCTATAGCACAGAATAAACTATAAAGCCAAATGGTACAGCAAGGAAAAGGACAAACAGAAGTAGTAGGATAGGTCAGCAGCATCAATGGAGATGTTATTGCCTTTGAACAGCAGCAGATTGCCTCTAGACAGAAAAAAAAAATCACAACCGATTAAAGATCGTGTCAGCAGCAGAAAGTTGGCAGGAGCTGGTGCCTGCACTGAGTGGTGCTGGTCTGCACAAGAAAAGCTGCTTATCATGCAGAATCATTTACTCTACCCTTGAATTTGACTCCTTCACTCCTACTATAACAACCTTTCTTTCAGCTGAAAGGGTGACATTCCCATGACATATTTTATGGTTTGTTTCTTCAAGGCTCGGTAATTGATTATGGTGCCCCTAATCCAAATCAGGATGGTCTTGTCATCACTTGTTTCTTCTTTGGCAAAGTCCAAAAAGCATCAAAGTAAGCGGGGCAAAAAAAACCAAGTGGTTTGGGGTCAAAGTCCCTGAACTGGGACTTCTCATATGATATTGGCTTCAAACTGAAAGAGGGGAGATTCAGATCAGATCTCAGGAAGAACTTTTTCACTATGAGGGTGGTGAGACACTGCAACAGGTTGCCCAGAGAAATTGTGACTGCCCCATCCCTAGAGGTGTTCAAGGCCAAGCTGGATGGGGCTTTGAGGAACCTGGTCTAGGGGAAGGTGTCCCTACCCATGGCAGGGGGGTTGGAAATTGATGATCTTTAAGGTCTCTTACAATGAGTTACTCAAACTGTGCCTCAACCCTCTACTTAGAAGCAATAAAGATGCTTCTAATTTTTCAGATGGCAAGCTGAGTTCCTAGATGCTCTCCTGGATATAACATTTACCTTTCAAGGAGGCAGTGTTTACTCAGTTGCACTCAGTGACAGCATCCATTTTTTTCCTGGGACCATTTTTCACTCCGGAGAGGAGTCTCACACATTGCTCTCCTGCTCCTTGTACTTGCGCTCATTCTTGTTCATTCCTCTCAGATAAAGTAACGTTTACTTAAGACTGGAAAATCTTACTTTATGAACCTTTTACTTCATGGCTTGGGCTCGGCTCAGCTGAAAAATTAGAGGCCACATCCTCACGTAGTATAAAACGGGAATCAGGCCAGTTTCCACCAGGGAAGAATCCAGCCTTCCCTGGCAAGAACAACGCTGCTCGGATTGACCAGCGAGGGTTAATGGGCCATCATGCTTCACTTTTAACATCATCTCTAACAAAAGGAGAACACAGGAGACATAGAAAAGGAGCAAGAGATTTTCTGAGGGAGCATAAATATAATTGCAGTCAGAGGCTGATATTTTCCATGGTTTGCAGCAGAGTCATTCACGAGCCTCAGACATCAATAAATGAACCTTTAACTTGCCTCCTAGCTCTGTTATCCGTTCCACACAGTGCTTTAATTACTTGGTGCCGAAGAAGTATTTTGGACATTGAAGTCTGTCACCCCTTAAGCTGTCTGCCCGACTCTTCATTTCACGAACAAGATACACACAACCTCGTTTAGCCAATGGCAGGCTGGTCACACAAGTATTATGTTTTTCCTCTCGCTGTCTACTGTTTCACCACCGTAGGAATTACACAGCCAAGAGCACAGTAGGAATAATGGCTCTATTCATTTCCCCCTGGGACTAATTCTTACAGATGGCAAGCCCTGCGATGGGGCAAATTAGCTTCTTATTTCATTTGGAGGCTTAAAGTTATAAGCTCATTTTGTTGTTGTTTACGGGATAGCTGACTGCGGGACGGTGCAACCCTGTACATTGCTGTTAGAAGGAAAGGAGGCAAATCCTCTACCAATGGTGCTCAGGGGGTAGGAAAGGGGATGCTGGGAGAACCCTGTCACTGCTGAGCCTGTATCTGCCGTGTGTGCTCAGATCTGCAGCCGGAGGAAAGCTTTCTGGCTGCCTGGGCTCCCAGTCAGGTGCTGATACAAACAGGAGGCTTAGCAATGCTGCAACCCAGAATCACGGCTGCAGCAGTTTGGGAAATCAGGATTTGTGAGTGCCTCCGGGGAGAAGTGGTATTAAAACAAGCACAGTTGCCACAAACAGGCTTGGCTGCTGCTAGCTTACTTGGAAACGGGCTTCAGATGAAAAACGGGGAGATCCTTGTTTACCTGAAAAGACTGACAAACAGACGTACACATGATCGTTTTCTTTCACAGTCATTTTCCTCTCTAGACACAGGAGAGAGCAGCAGTTTCAGAACTCAACAGAAGATCCTTGCAAAGGGAAAGCCATCTTTTTCCCTTCAGTAATCACCGTGTGGTTTGTGATTACCCACTGAGCTCCGGCCATGTGCATCACCGTACCTTTACCAGATGGCATTTCCAGACAGGGCTGGGCCTTCACGTACATCGTCGTTTGTCTAATTTTCCAAGCAGAAAATAGAAGGATATATCCTCAGTTTTGAGTGAATCAGCATCTCTCTGGAGATTTCAATTTATACCAGTCACTAATCTGGCCCATAATGTCCCTTTTTATGGGAGCTTTCATGGTCAAAGTCTCTTCTCATGAGTAGTAATGTACCACGAGTAATAATAGAAGATGTTGGATGGGATTTTATTTGCTTGCAATAACCCTGTATTTGTGTCTCAGACAGAACTTGTCAGTGAAATGAGTAACCGTCGTTCATCAGAGATGTTATTAAGAGCTGTTTTCTTGCAAGTGCTGGCTGAGATAAAGGGGTTATTTTCTGTGGTGTCCCAGAAGATCATAAAAGATGTCTAACCTCTCCTTGGAGTTTAGCCTCCCATCTGGGAAGTTACAGGTACTGAGTTGAACCATACCAGTGAGATGGTTTCAAATGCATGACAGACTCAATCCCCCAATTCTCTGTTCTCTTAGGCTTTATCAGTGCTGTAAAAAGCTCTCTGAATTTTCAGCATTCCTCTTTAGTCTTTATCAGCGCTGTAAAAAGCTCTCTGAATTTTCAGCATTTCAGCTAAAATTACTTTTTTTGGCTAAAATTACATTTCAGCAACTGCTGAAGCTGGTGTTCACACAACTATTTCAATTCTGTTCTGTCTATAGGCCTGAAAACATCTCTGTTCTGCTGTCCTGATTTCTTATCTCCCTTACCTTTCTATCTTTCCCAAAAGTCACCTCTGATCTGATTTATTCTGCATTACTTATTCCTGTGTCTACCTGCTACTTAATTATCTTTCTATTTTATCCAGGAGGGATATGGGAATAAGAACTTGCCTCCTGTCACTTTCAGTGTTTACACATCCATCTGAACTGGTCTCCCTCAACTGTTTTTATAGTCTTGGAGAGAAAAAGGTGCTTTCAGAGCATGATTCATCTGATCTATTTTTGGGGATGAATTGCACTGCAGATGCTACCTGTTGTGTTGACTGGTTCTCTGTTCATCATAAAAGACCTCAGTGTTTCTTGCTCAAGCACGCACATCTATATTTTAAATGATCTTCCCCTCCCTTCAAGGACCCTCATCCTTTGTTCCCTGTCCACAAGATTCTTTATATCCTTTCTAGCATTAAGCTATGTCCACCAGACATCACCTGTTGCAGTGCCACACTCCCAACATCCATGGTAATTTCTTTTTCTTGAGATACACGGTACAATGTTCCAGAGTCATCAGACACTGAGCCTTTTTTCCACGGTATGGCATGTCCCAGAAGGCACAAAACAGCATTGAGACATGATCAAGTGGAAGGTAGTTTTTTAGGTCCTTCACTTTCACAATCTCTCATTGACTCTGAATCCTTATTCTCCTATTCTTCAGGATGGAAACTGGAAAATGGCTTCATGATGCAACGCAGAAGAAGTCCACCCAGACAGAAAACCCTATTTAGATGCTTGCTTTTGGTCCCTTAACTAGACCAGGATTTCCATATGCCATGACCTTGCATGACTCTGCATCTTCTCCATACCCTGTGACCTTACTCTGTAGATCCTACATTGTCGCATTAAGTAAAAGCTTGTTTCTTGTCACATATTTTTACTGTAGAATGGAGCAATTTCTGACCATTGACTACACAACTCATGCTGCTTAGAGTTAGAAAGACCTCAGAGCTCATAGGTTTGATATCAGTATTTACATAAGGCTTTTATTGTGCACATGTGGCAAAAGTGCACATTCTTAGATCATGTGGTGTAATTTCCACTCAACTGCTAATGAGGTTTTGATGGTCACCATGACAAAAAGGTGGCATATATCTTGTCTACATCTGAGAATATAAACTTTTTTTTTTCTGAAATAGTTCAAAAAGTTCAAAATGAAAAACATTCTCAACAATATCAAAATAATCTTAAAATTACTTTTTGGGGTAAGAGAACACAAAAAGTTGGATTAAAAATCAAAAACTTTCACATGTATGAAATAGATATAACCTATTATAATAATTAAAATATAATAATTAAAAAAATTATAATGACTATTACAGTATATAAACCAAACTTCAAAATGAAAAGTCGTGACAATGTGAAAATTCATAATTCCCTTTTCTGTCAAGATTAAGACAGAATGTTTCCATCCTACAAAATGTTACATTTGCATATGTGCAGACACACACATATGTTTGCAAAATGCAGCCTGCTAACAAACACTTTTTTTTTTCCTGAAAGTTTTATTTGTGGAAAAAGAAAAATAAATCCTATTTTCAACACAGAAACAATCTCTTCAGAAAGCTTCCAGCCACAAGTGAATACACTGGTAGAAAAGTAAACCAGATTGTTCTGTAAAACCACAATACCATGAGGTAATGTTCTAGATGGTTTAAACTACCCCAGAATTGTAGATACTTTGGAGTAAGTATGGATGATTCAAGTAATGTGTGAGGCAACATCTCCTCCATAGCTTTTCTATGCATGTCCACCACCAGCACCGTGGATTTAGACAAAAGGTAACCTACCTGTTCCTTAGGCCCATGGTTTTTTTGGCTCTGCTGTACAGGTGGGATGCATTTTTTTAAACAGTCCTGAGCTGGGCTGCAGTCATGTTAGAAGTCTCTGATCTGCTGCTTTCTCTGCTCTGGTAAGGTGGACCACCTCAGCTGACCTCAGCTCCGTAGAGCAATCTCGCTCTTCTATATAGGGTGACCACCTCCATTTTCTTCCAAGACATTAAAAAAAGAAGGAGAAAAAAAGCCACATGTTGATTGCATTGAATCACAAAACCAACATCATGCTGTGGTGGAAATTCCTTCCTCACCCTGACGAGTCCCCCGCCAGTTTTCTGTCTTCGCTCGGAGCCAGTGGTTACTGGAAGCACCAAGTCCTACGTTTCATCAGGCCAAGTCCTTGCTTCCATCCACCACCACTCAGTCCCAAGCCTTTGAGGGGGAAGCCCAGGCTAGCAACACTGTTTGCAAGCACACTAATAAAAGTTCATATCAGCAACGTAAGCATGCAGACCTCCCTACCTTGCTGGATTAATGATTTCTATAGTGGAGTCGTTGCTGCTTTTACAAAAGTAGACTCAAGGCAGGAAGGAGGAGGAGGGGAGTGCTGAGAGAGGAGGCATCGAAGTTTAATGACAAAATCATGGCTGGCTTTGCCAGGGCATTTCATTATATAAGTTGAGCGGTAAGATCGTTTCCTACGCTCCTGTGACCAAAGGAATGCAGGGAGCACGCGGCTCGAACCCGGTGGTGAAATGGATAGCTCGCTGCGTCCAGGAACACGGGCAGGCTGTCCCAGCCTCTGCCGTGGAGAAACACAGCCTCGCCAGTGAATGAACGAACTGCTCCAGAGTTTCTTTAACTCCGGTCCAGGAGATTAAACGATTCACTCCAGGGCTTGCAAGGGAAAGCCTGGGTAAGCCAGCCAAAGGCAGAGCGCAGTAAGCATGCGAGGAGTTCAACTCAGGATTCCTTATTAAAGGAATAGAAAGGAATAAAAACAAAGTAAAATTCCAGCAGCTAAAAAGTAAAAAAGTTCCGTGTTTCTGGAGACTCCAGCAGCAATGCTGCCGCTTTCTGCGTTATTTCATTTTTCCAAATCCATCAGCCTCATCACACACACACACACACAGAGTCTGTTTCTTCTCCTAACCTTGCACACTGAACTCTCTGAAGCTAAATTGGCATTATTACCTATGCACGTACTGGCCAGTGTCCTTTGTTCACTGAATTATAAATAACAAGTGATAAATGCAAATATTAACAGATTGATCAACACCTATTTTCCTCCTTAAGGCACGAAAAGAGATGTATCAGCACTTATCTCCCCAGAGGTACTTCCTCAGAAAGGGGCTAACTCATTGGATTAAGCTGTTTTCAAAGACCACTGTCTGTAGTGGTCAACAAAGTTCCTGAGTAATGTCAAATTTGTGGACTAATATCTGCACAAGCTAGGAAAGCACTCAAAAAGTTAAGTTGTAATCTGGAAGTGAATGTGTCTGTTACCTCCTGCTAATGTCGTCTCAAGCTTGAAAAATTCATGGGGCTTGAAGAACAGGGGGCACAGTGGAGTCTGGCTGTATAACCTAGTGGTTAGTGGTCTCTGGTCAAAGCTTCTGGTGTCTAAAATAAAATAAAAATACCCTTTGCAGAAAGCTACTCAGAGCAGGAAAATGTTTCATGATCTTTTTCACTACTTATAGCCCTGAAACAGCACCAACTGCCTCCCAGCATCCCTCCCTTTATTGTTTCCATCAGATTAGGGTAGTTTTCCCATTACCTGCAGTTCTGGCTTTGTGAAGTTCAATCTAGGAGCTAAATTCTACACCCTGCCCTTTACTAAGGGAAACAAGGTGCTGGAATCACCCATGTGCATCCCTCTTGCTGACCAACTTCTAGATATTTCATTGTGGAGCATCACAACATCTGTGTCCCTTTGTGGAAAGGCAGCCTTGCTGCAACAGTGCAATCAGCAAAGATTGCAGGGAGGGGAGGTGGTTTTTTTATTAGATTGGAGACACATTGCTAAGGAAAAACCTAAACCAGAAAAGTAAATAACAGATGAATTCCTTGGTAGGCAAGCCCTTCTTTGAGGATGAAACAGGACCAGCAAGTTTGTGCTTGGGTTCTAAAGTATACTTAACTTGAGCAGTTGGTTTGCATCCAAACTCATGAAAAGAAGTGTTTGGCATCATATCACGAACCATTAGCTGTTCATGGGTGGTGGGGCAGGAGCAAGAAATCACTGCTTCTGCTCTTAACATAAGGTTAGGAGTTTCTAAAAAAAGACATCTTGCTTTAGGTAATCATACAGCTCCTGTCAGTCCCCTTCATTTGTATATGCATCATTTTAAAAAAAGATTTCACATAACTGTCGATGGGGGTATACATTACACAAAGTCGTATCTGAACTTTGGAGAAACTTAGATCTCAACACAAATTCTACCCCCGTCTTCCACATCCAGAGTCTCAACAGTCCCCATACTCTTTAAGTTTGGGTGTGCTAACTGAATAAATGCAAACCCAGTGTCATTTCCTAGAGGCTTCCAAAAGTGCTTAAAATAAGCAGAGGCTATATAATTTTATTTTTCCTAAATAAGCTTTATCCAGAGAATTCCTTGCCTCTCTTGGGTTATTTGGGTTCTCATTTCTTTTTCTACCTTGTTTGCAAATGTTCCTGAGGATTTTCATCCATAACATACCTGCCACTGTGCACAGAGAAAGCTGTGCAGAAAATACATCACCTGACATCCAGGACTGTTGGGTATTCACCTTGTTTGGGACAGAATCTGGTTTAGACTCCACAGTCTTGGACATTTGACCCTGACTTTGTTGAGTGAAGAATTATTGACTAAGACATGTAAGTGATGAGCTGTTCTTTTCAAAATGTGCTCCAAGTTTTATTTTCTTCCTAAATCAACCCCAGAAATGGAAGACCTATTTCTGGTAGAATCACCCCACTGAACTCAAGCATGACATCATAAACTCATTTTGCCCTGCTGAACCCTTCTTTTCATCCTGCCTCAGCCCTGCAATTATTATTATCACTATTAATTCACAATGAAACCATTAACATCATCCTTGCTGGTATTATGACTCCTAGTTTGCACAATTTCCTTTAATCTCAGAATACTTTGAGTCAAGAGGCTTGTTGCATTAAGCAAGATGTCTCAAGGGTTTTGGGAACCCCCAAAAAAGAATGGAAATGGCCATGTCATGGAAATTACCCTTTGTGGCTGGTGTAGAGGTCCGAGAAACCCAGTGATGAATAATTTTCTGTTACTCCATTCTCTGTGTTAGTAAGAGCTGCATTATGCCACATCAGCTATGCATGAAAAAAATATAAAGACACTTTCAGTGAAATTCTTCTGTCAAAATAGGGATAATCTTTCTCTGTGAGCTTTTAGTCTAAAAACTGTATCTAGTTCCAGCACATTGCATCCCTCCTAGGAAAACAAGCTCAGCCCAGAGTACTTCAGAAACCTTTATTTTATATTTATGCTACACTTTCATGGAAAGTCTAAACCATTAATGAAGTCTTGCAATGACAAATGGCAAATAAATGACAGAGGTAAGTGAACTGCAGGATTTCTGCAATATTGCATATTAGTTTATCAAACCTGGCTGCAATGGTTATTTTCAGATCGAGTGAAAATCAAACTGTTCCTTTTTTTGGTACTGTAGCTTGAAAATCCTGGTCTTTCTTTTTCTCCTCTGAGTCAAGTTCATGGCCCAGTGATTCACCTGTTTTACCTGGTGTTCAGATGGAGAAAAGCACATTGCTTTCTAGAGGAAGGGAATGGCCCAATGAGCAGGCCAATTCCAAGCTGAGATAGAAATGTAGTTTAATACGCTGTCAAAGATGATTTGAAACAGACCTCTTTGTGCCAGCTGATAAAATTGAAATGCTCTGCTTTGGGCTGAGCCCTCCCCAGTTTGGAAGCTGACATTTTAACCTTTTCCCATGAAAAAAAATAAATAAATAAACCAAAACCAACACACTTTTTTAGGGGAAATTAAAAAAAAAAAAAAGAAGTCAATATTCAAGTCCTGTCTCGAAGCATTTATAAAATTACTGATATGAGACAAAACAGTGTGGTAAGTTACGCCCGTGTCAGAAAGAATAGGACAAGGCAGGGCTCCGGGGTGCGACTCTGTTGATGCCTGATGCCCGGGTTTCAATGCCGTAGCTATGGCATCAGGCTGCCAAACATCTCAGTCATGGTTCACAGGAATCCATCCAGCCTCAACCTGACGTCCACAGGAATGCAAGAGCCACCTAAACCCACAACAACGTTGTTGCCAACTCAGGTCCTCGCTCTGCCCTTTTGTGCCGATGGACAAAAAGGGATGAGCTGTGCCGTAAGCAGATATCCTCGTTTGATTTATCTTAAGCTGATAACTTATTCCACTTACTCTACAGCATCGAGGTTTAAAAAGAGATGACCCAGCTGACCCCCAGCAACATCAACCCAGCCCCTCTCCCTGTTGGCTCTTGTCAAAGTCCTGTCTGTCAAGCACTTGCAGACTTTCAGCCTCTGCAATCCTGGTATCACGGGCGGCAAGAGTTTGTATACAAAGCTGTCACCACCCTTGTGAGTGGGTGGATTTTCCAGCTCATCTGTAACCTGAGTGGCACTTCAGCCCTGGGATCTTTCTTCCTAGTGTCAACAGCATGCAGCGCTGCGCTATCCCCTTACACATTATCTTCGATCAAGTTGATGGGCAGGAGGGAACAGAGCCAGAAGTAATTGTGACAGGCTGGGTGTTTTTACAGGCACAATAGTTAATGGGCTGGTTAATGTAAAGGATTAGCCCCTTCATCCCCAGGACATATGAGAGGGGAGGAAGGGGGTGGGCGCTGCTCAGTTAGCCCCAGTAGGAAACGCCACGATCAGCTTGTAATCAGATTTACAAAAAAAACCCACCAAAACCCAAAAAACAGAAAAATCCTTTATAATATCTTCTTGTTGGCACAAGGGCTGGAATTTCAGGTCCCTGATGCTCACAACATCCAACGCAAAACCCAGAGCCTTAATATGAACCGTGGTTCAGGGGAGCAGGGACGGGACGAGAATCACAGAATGGTTTGGGTTGGAAGAGACCTTAAAGAACATCCAGTTCCAAACACCCTGCCATGGGCAGGGGCACCTCCCACCAGACCAGGTTGCTCAAAGCCCGATCCAAACTGGCCTAGAACTTCTCCAGGGATGGGGCAGCCACAACTTCTCTGAGCAACCTGTTCCAGTGTCTCACCACCCTCACAGCAAAGAATTTCTTCCCAATGTCTAATCTAAATCTCCCCTCTTTCAGTTTAAAACCATTACCCCTTGTCCTATTGCTATGCTCCCTGATAAAGGATTGCTCCACAGCTTTCCTGTAGGCCCCCTTTAAGCACTGGAATGTCTCCCCAGAGCCTTCTCTTCTCCGTCCTCAGCCAGGGATGAGAGGAGGCAAGGGGGAAGCTCTCAGCTGTGCTGCGAGGACATCAGGCCCCCTCTCCAAGAAACTCCTCCTGGCAGATGATGCAGAGTGTTATGTCTCTGTGTCGGGGCGGTCAATAAGCAGTTGCCCAGAGGTATTGCTGCAGGCTGGAGCTGTCTCTGTCTACTGTGGACATTTGCCACATTGCCTAAGATAGCAAAGCCCGTAGATTCAACCCTGAGGCTCCAGTCTTTCCCTGCTGCATCCACCTTCCATTACAGCAGCATTACCCAGAGGAGTCCACCAAGTGCTATTGTATCACCACTAAGTGCCCAAGCTTAGAGGATTTATGGCCATATGCTCTCGTGGCTTATGCACGGAGAAGTTTAGAAACCCTTCCTCCAAATTCTTCAGGCAGGCTAAAACCTCCTGCCTGACGGCTGGATCAGTTTACAGCCCAGAGACAGTCCTGTTGAGACACTCCCCAGAAAAGCCGCTAAGAGCCAGAAGAAAAGGGACCGCCATCAGCAGAAATCTGGGAGGAGTTAGAGCTGGCTTGATAACACCCCAGTGAGGAAGGTGAATCACAAGGAGGTAGAAATCCAGGCAGTAGACAGACTGTTTTCCCTTGTGTCACTAAGTTTGGGGCCAAATAGTTTTCAGGTATGCTTTAGCATATAATTATTTAGGTTTTGCATTAGGCTACTGGGATTTAACCACGTCCACCAGCCAAATCTCTGTCATCTGCAAAGCAAAGTGAATTTTAGCATCTTCCTCACCACAGTAACTTTGCGCCATGTAATATAGTCCCAACTACTTAAAAACTACTGGGATTTAACCACGTCCACCTGCCAAATCTCTATCACCTGCAAAGTGAATTTTAGCATCTTCCCCACCACAGTAACTTTCCGCCATGTAATATAGTCCCAACTACTTAAAAAAAAAATCAGTTTAAGTCGGTGAAAACTCAGAAAAAATTATCTTTTTCCTTCCTTTCTCTCCTCAAACAGCATCCTAATCTCAGCAGTAAGAAATACAGGAAAGAAAAAATAAATTTCTACTTAGCTGCTTTTGTTGTTTTGATATAATTTCATTATTATTTCATATTCCGATGTTTAGGTGGAGGGGAAAAATACAGGAAAGTTTAAAAGTGAGTGAGCGATTTTTCCGTCTTTGATTGGTCAATTCACATTCACTTCAGCAGCATCACATTATTGTCATTATTACAATTAGCATCCAACTAATTCCAAAGAACCAGTCACTGTGCTCTCTACCACTGAGTCTTCTTTTATACTTTAGCAGGGATTTTTCCAGCATCCTTGTTTCTGTAGGAATGGCTTATGGAGTCTCACAGTCTGCCCTGCTAAGTGAAAGACAGATGGGCTTGCACCAGTGTACTTCTTCTGAATATTCTATAGATTCGATGGCAGCAGGGAATTGTGTCCAGGAAGGGGAGCTGATGAAGCCTGGAGTATGATTTGGGAGTGGAGAAAGAGAGTATCTCAGCTGAAGCACTTTACTCCATAGATATATAAATTTAGAAGAGATTAATCCCAGCCTGTTACTCTAATTTACAAGACAGATGAGTGCAGAACTTTTTATTATTATTATTATAATTATTTTGAAATCACGAGAGATTAATCCCAGCCTGTTAGTCTAATTTATAAGAGAGATGAGTGCAGAACTTTTTTTAATTATTATTATTATAATTATTTTGAAATCACCGTCTGTAGTAACACCTGCTAGGAACCACCCCTTCTTTTCCTTCTTTTCAGGGGACCCTTCTTCCTCTTTCCCAAGCATGCATGTAAATTCTGTAGAAAGTCAAGGGTGTTTTCTGTTTCTGTTCACGTGGACAAAAAAAGATACACGTTACCAGAGCTAAATTTTCTGCTCAGGGTCTGCTTCAGCTTTGGAAATTTTCTGTATGTCCACATAGACAAAAAAGTTGAAAGTAACCGTGTTGTTGTTGTGAAATATGAGTGTCATGGAGAAGTCAAAAGGGAAAGTGATCGTTCTGTTTTCATATTAGGGCTTGAGCAGCTTTCAGAAAATTAGCCAGGGGCACAAACCCGAAACTGTGACAATAATATATAACATTGAATAGCCAGTTTATAAGAGGGACCCATTCATTCTTGGACACTGAATGATCCCGGAGTTGTTCCAGCCCTACCTTACAGGCAAGTACATGGTTTCACAATGCCAGTTAGAGTTTAGACATATGCTGTGCTTTAGGAAATAGTGAATGTTGTAGTAGGTCAAACAAAGAACAAGGTCCTCACTCAGCTAGGAGCTCTCAAAAGCAATGGAGATGGAAACCACCCCGCATCAAAGAGATTAGAGACAAAGCAAGTATTATCATGGCCATCAAAAATCAAGGCATCAAGAGATTAAAGGCTTGATTCTTATATATATACACACACATATACATATATATGTGAAAATGTGTACGTTATTCTGGCATCGTAAAGGGACCCTTAAGTGACACTCTATCACAGACAGCTATTATAAACTATGTACTAAATCTGCTATGCAGAATGGCCAGTGTTGAGAGATAAGACAAGGGGAACGTTTCCCATACTTTCCACTAATTCATAAATAAGGTAAAGAGATAACACAACATGCCTAAGTTACAGATGAAATTTGTGGCAAAGCCGTTAATGAAGCCTAATCAACCAAGTTCTGATCAAGGCCTTGTACTTTTCAGGGATTATTTTTGTTATTTTTTTTTCTGCAGAAGTAATTTAAACAAATATATATTTTAGCAAAGGCTAGAGCTGTTTCAGCTGGAAGTGGACTTTTTAAATGACCTTTCTATAAGAAAAATAATGTCCCAACTCTCAGCATAAGTAGGGAAAAGAAAACAAATATCTTCAGGAAATAGTTACGGCAAATTTGTCACCAATAAAGTAGTCAGTAGCTTAAATTAGACACACCTCATTTGTAGATCTGTGTTGATTTCACCTGCAAGGGCAAGAAACAAAAGAGAAGAAAAAAATCACAGAGAGATCACACGCTGTTTTCAACAACCTTTGCAGGACGTTGCTTTGCCAAACAAAACCCACTTCAGCTCTGTGTCAGACCAAAAGCAAATCTATACTGCATGAATCAAGATAATGTTTTCATTTAACAAAGAAGCGTGTGTGAGGGGATAAAAAAAGAAGGAGAACAGTTAAGAAGTACAGTTAATTAATATAAGAATTTGACCGGATCAATCCATATGTTCGTTTCAAGCCACTAAGCTTCAGGCTTCTGCACCTGGACCATTCAGGTTGCCCTCCACGCTAACAAAACAGCAAACCCAATTCAGCACAAACAGCGTTCCTTACCACAGACAAATGACGTCAATTTAGGATTTATTTATACAAAGCAAGCTTAGACTAGAAGTAGCTGATGAGAAAAGGGATGAGAAAGGATGAAGGGGAAGTAAAATAACAATTGAGATCAAAGCCTTCGTTCAGCAAAGAATCTGAAAACGTGCTGCACGTCAAGCACATGCTTATGTCCTTCTAGAAAAAGAAGTGTGCAAGTATAATCCTTAATTACAGAAGAAAAAGGCACATTTATTCAAAAAGAGCTGAAATAATTGTTGCTCTTGATTAATCATCCTCTAAGAGGATGAAGATCTAGCAGGTAGAGGAACCAATATCCAAACAACATGGTGATGCTCTTCTCTTAACCCCCTGTGGCTGCTAACGATACTCTTGTGCAACTCAGCATGGGGAAGTGAACAAGGACTCACTGGCCTTATTCCATCAATGCCAGCTGTTTCCTTTCCAGAAAAATTCATAACTAGACAGCTAAGATCAGCCTGAGATATAATATTTCTATTTGAAAGCTTAAATGGAGTGAAATCCTACCAGATATGGGTCTCATCTGCATTTCACGATGGAGAATCAGGATGAATCCTAAAGATAATGCTCTGCATTTATAAAATTATTCATTGACTCCCTAGGAAAAAAAAAAAAAAAAAAAAAGTGGTATTCCATGGTTAAACATTGTAAACTAAAACAAAATAAAAAGAAGATCATTAAGTGGTTAATTCCCAACCTCTTGCCAATAATCACCTGAAAAACCACTCTTTTCTGGCTGGCCCACACAGTTGTCTAGACAACCAACACCTGCTCTTAATTAATGACTAATATCCCAAACCGGAAACAGTGCTCCCTTGTAACACAGACATGACCTCTGATCATCTCCTTCTACCAGCAAATGTTCAAAACAGCTGAAGACAGCCAAGCCCAGTTAACGTTGCCCACCTGCTGCTGCAGCTACTGGAGCCCGGGCTGCTTCTCTGTGCTGAGTTCCTTAGGGGTTTGGGTTTGTTTTTTCTGCTGCGCTGTGTGCAGTGACCTGAATTGGCACAAATCCTGCACTCACACACTCACAAAATTGGAAAGAAAGAGAAAAAAAAAATATATATCCAGGGTGTTTGCTGTATGTTTGGTTTCCAGAGAAATGCATGCCTCCTGCACTCCAGTGGCGCAACTGATAGTAGCTTATCTCCTAATCCTCTTGGAAGGGTGGGAGCCCTTCATTCATAGTGGTCTACAACTAGAGACATCAGGGTCTCCCTCTAAGGAGCCAGTGAAATATTTATCTTAAAGTTGACCAGACTGCACCACCTGCCCAACAACCCAGATTAATTGAGGAGAGCAGCCAAGATCTGGGTGAATCTGGCTCTCAAACTGGGGGCAAAGCTCCTTCAGCAGGAAAAGTGAGCAAGAAATCTGGTCACCTCCAGTGAAACTTGTCTTTTGAGCTCTAATCATAGGGATATGTCAAAAGAAGTCCAACTCTCCCTAACCATTATACAGAGGACAGCAAACCATTGAGGTCCTGCCTCCAATGATGCTGATGTTGATGCTGATGACTGGGTGACGTTTCTTTCCTAAAGATAAAGAAAAAGATCTTATTTTGTGAAGATCAAATATACAGAGGGTATCTAATGATGACCTTGCTTCCTGAAAAAATGGGCTAAATGTAAGACCACAATGTGAGAAAGCCCCAGCTGACATTTTTTATCTAATGAACTACTTCTTCTCAGTCTAAAACCCATCCAAGACTGTTTAACTAGCTCTGAATATTAAGAAGTCACAGCTATGACTGAGAGAACCACCATTTACACAAATCTTTACTTTTTCTTACTAGAATCTCAGACTTTCACTAGCAGCAAATTAAAGACTTACAGAACTGTCTCAGGATGCTGGGACTTGGTCATTCTTTCTGCTCATTTGTCAACACTGACCATAGGAGCCCAGATGAACTTGCAAACTTCCAAGTAATTCTTGGATGCTGTTTACGATTTAGGGAATATTTCCATGCAGCCAAGCAGTTTTTGTAGAAGCCCAGATTAACTTGCAAACTTGCAAGTAATTCTTGGATGCTGTTTAGGATTTAGCATGGAAAGGGAATATTTCCATGCAGCCAAGCAGTTTTGAAGGATGAGAGTGTTTATCAGCATATGCAGAAGTTGCTTCTTCACAACTTGTCCCTACACCAGAGTGTAAGCATAAATGCAACAAGTGGGTCATAACAAACCATCTGTTGGATCCACCTAAGGCAGACTTTGGTGTCTACTGTGATATTTGACTTCCAGACAGCAATGACACCAGCACCACCAGATG
Source organism: Calidris pugnax (assembly GCF_001431845.1). Lineage (NCBI taxonomy): Eukaryota > Metazoa > Chordata > Aves > Charadriiformes > Scolopacidae > Calidris > Calidris pugnax. The sequence continues at coordinate 1,258,144 of NW_015090864.1, forward strand.
CTGGCTTCCCAAGCTGTCCCCACACTGCTGTCATAAGCCTTTCATGGGGCAACAAGCACATGGTTCAACAATGATCCCAACTTCTCTCCTCTAAATTCTGCATCCATTTTTTGACATCAGTCACCTCAGTCTATTCAAAGAACACCATGCTATGTGTCTCCAGGACATAGAATTATCAAAATAAGTGACAGTTAGTTTTTTAGCTCATATAGACCCATGTAACTGTGGATTTCACACCAAGCAGAGATGTGACCTGTAATTCAATCTAGTGCCTGTGAGCAGCAGAACTCTGCTCCATAAGGGAAAAAATACATCGCTGAATGCAGGGAGGTGGGGTGGAGATCGAAATAAAAAAATTAAATCAGCTGAAAACTTGCAGTTTGCTCCCATTCCCAGGCAGTTTTCCTCCCAAGCTCATCACCCCTTTCCCAATGAGATGCAAACCTTGACGTGAAGACAGTGATTTCACACATGTGCACATGCATTTGCACATGTGCATGCGCACACTTACTTTCTCATTTCTAGTTGCATGCTGTGAACAAGGTTTAAGCTTATAAACCTGGTTAAGAGCTTGGAGAAACGACTTCATTTTCACTTTTGCTTTTTGTCCTGGGCTGGGAGGGGGAGAAGGAGGTGGGTTGGGAGGTGAATTGTGCAGGGCAGCAGAAGAGACATGAGATGGGAAAGTAAAAAGAGGAAAGCAGAGGAATTTGCAGGATTTATCCCGGTTCATCCACCTACTAATAAAGGGCAAACAAGGAGTGACAAGCAGATAACACTGAGCAGGCCTCCACCATTTCATAAACCATTGTCTATAATTTCAGGGAGTAGGGACTCCAGCTGACAGATTTTTGGAGCCAGCCATGGTGCTGTCATGGGGCTGGGGAGAGGAAGAAGAGGGGGGTGACCGGGAGGGAGTAGAATTTGTGGAGAGGAGAGTGAGGAAAGCAAAGCTGAGGTCAACGGCGAGGTGTCGGTGGCAGCTCATGTTCTGTGGTCTCCGGTCGCAGGCACAGCAAAAGCCCCTGCTCAGATTGGATGCACACAGAGAAGAAGCACTTCATAAACTCTGTGCTCAGCCGTGGCAGAGCTGGGAAAAGTCAACCAGCTCGTCTCCTCCGGGGTGGCTGCTTACGCTGCATTACCTGACATTTTCCCCGACCCAGCTTTACATGACTCAAGTGCCGGAGGTTGCATTAAGGAGGTGTGAACATCATGAGTCTGGATACCAGCCAAAGCTCATGAAGGTCAGGAGAGGATTATTTCCACCAACTTCAACTGGACTTTCAATCAGTTCCAGGTTCAGCCTGAGACTTTCCCTGCATGTACCCGAGAAAATGAGGTGATGTGGCATGTAATGAGTGGGACCACACAGCAGTGACTCTTGGGGTTCTTCTCTCATGGCAAGTTTGCTGAGGACACCTGGGAACTTTCCTGTTTGTGGTGGAAAAAACCTAGCAGGTTTTTTGCTATAGTCTCAGAAGAAAAAGTGGCCTAGACAATCTCACAGGTAGAGAGATGTTCAACAGGCAACAGGAGTTGTTCAACAGGAGACAACAGGCAAAATTAAGGTTGGAAAGGTAACATGGTGAGGTGAGTCCCGTGCTTTGGGGATATTTTCAACCACTAAGCACGGGCTGCTTAGACAGCCAGGCAGACAAACCTCGGCTGCTGCTCCTTCACTTACAAACAAAGGACCAGGGCAAGCTTCTAACACAACAAGGGGTGCTGGAGGGTAAAGGCATTGAAGTCAGTGAGGCAATCCAATGTTGTGATTGAGAAGGAGTTGCTCCATTAACTTGGTAGGTCTCCAGCTGGTTTAACTGCCTCTGCAGATCTCACCCAACATGCTGAAATGCATCTTCAGTTTTGCCATCAGCCCTCAAATAAATTACCATGGAGAGGTGTTTAGAGACCCCATAGTTAGCAATGTGTTTTGAGAAAAGCACTAAAGAATGATGAAGAGTTGGTGAAATTTTATGTTACAAATATTTTTACAGCTTTAGCCCTATTTTTAGTTAACAAATCATCTATGGACCAATTATAATTTCCTTCACACATATTAAGTACACACAAGAATTTGCCAAACACACTGGTGTTAACCCCAAACATTTAAAAAACATGAGTCAGCCCTCTGTCTGCCTTCCCTCCTCCCATCCCAGTCTTATTATCAACTTAAACTTCATCAGACTTTTACAAAAATAAATGTAGGCTCTTTTTATTTGCCTTCTTGTACTGGAAATAGTTCCATTTTGACTTTTTTAAGGTTTCTTCTGCACTTCTGAGGATTATTACTTTATTTTCTTTTTAAGAGAAACTTGAGATTTTCTCACATTCACTTGTCTTTCAAAGTGAAAGATACATAAAAACCACTCCAGGTAAAGACTGGGACAAAAGCACACACGATTTTTGAATTTCCACGTTCTAGTTGTGATCTAGCTGTTTTTTGTTTATTGTGTGGAATATGCAAACAAATGAATACTGTGATTACTGCTTCATCTTCCCAGCTGGGATGGCAGTCTGATTGAGGGCATTGAGGACACTTCAGAAGTGTGTGTTGGAGCAATTCAAAAACTTTCAGCTTTTGTAAATGAAGAATCATTCCCCATTCCTCCAAGCTGGCCATGGCAATTAAAAGCTGTTACTCACTTGCCTAAACACAGATGTCCGGTGTCATCTGAGATTCTCTAGGGTGTTCCAGCTGGTCTCCAGCCTGTGGAGGACCATGAGTCTTCTGCAAGATCTGTCTGGTATCCACCAGGCCGATGTGGATGTCTTAGACTTCCAAGAGCCTCAACTGGCCCTAGACATCTATATTTAGGGAACTGTGTGCCTTTTCTCCCATGGATCTCCATGAGATCCATTTACATGGGCTCTGAAGATGACTTAAACAAATTAGTACTTCATATTTCAGTGGACTTGTGGTCAAGTTACCACAACAGCCTGACAGTTTACTAAACCATTCACAATTCTTTGCCCAGGAAAATGTGGTTGGTGGAGTGGTGCTTTAGCAAAATAATCATCTTCAAATCCATGAAACTTCTGCAACAGAGTTGTCTCCCCCTCTCCCATGTATCAAAACAAAGGAGATCTCTCTCTCTTATTTGTGATAACACTGCAAAGCCCCTTTAAACAGATTTTGGAGCTTTTCTCTCCACTGCTGGTATAGCTTGTGCTAGAAAAGTAATTAAACCATCAGTTTCTCAGCAGAGGAACTACAGCTGTATATTGTCATGCCCTCTTTGTTGCAGAACTCAAGCTTTTCTTCTTCCCCAAATCCTGCCTAATACAGCCTCATTCTTTAAAATTTTTTTTTCTTTCTTTTTGCAGGTAGATTAGGGTACCTCCTGGACTGTTCAGTCTGTTGCCTGCTCAGAGTAATAGTTTGCCACAGATTTCCCATCCATTAACCATTTTGAAAGCAACACCCATCAGAAGGCTCCATCACATGGTAAGCTGGACCATCCCTTTTCAATGACAAAACTATATCCTGAATTTTGTTCTTTTGAGGTCTTTCGAGTAGATTATACACTCAGCTCACTGGTAAACTTGTCTGACAAGACTGCAGATGCATCAGTTAATCTTAACTAATTTAGTAGGCTTTTATGTTTCAAATAGTGTAAAATATAATTGAAAATAATGCAAGAAAGCGAACAGAATAGGAATGAAAATAATAGATGTCCTTGCTTAGATATGGTAGCAAGAAATGCTAGCTAAAACTCCTAAATAAAGTAAAAGATAAAAATTAAATTAAAGAAATAATTGGCAAGTAAGTACAGCTTTAAGGAAAATATTGAGTGAGCATTTCCCTGACAGACATCAGAAAGCCAGCTTGTTCAAAACAGCAAAGTGTCAAAATACAAAGTGTCAAAATACAAAGTATGTATTTTCTCTTATATCGAATAAGATATTTTAGCCATAGATATATATGCTTATCTAATACAAATTATATAAGTTAGTAGTAATACTACCCTGGCATTTTGTATCAGTGATGAGATACTGAGAGAAAGTCTCCTTTGCACTGCAGTGCTTCTAAAGCTGTGAATATCTGCTCACATTGAATGATCATCTACAGACTCCCCAAAGCTTTTTTGTACCTTGTTACTAAACTGAAGTTACAGAGGCTTTTTCATCCCTAAAACACCAATCATGTCGTAATATTGAGTGAGCATTTCCCTGGCAGACATCAGAAAGCCAGCTTTTTCATCCCTAAAACACCAATCATGTCTTATTTTTCTGAAAAGAAAACTTAAATTTTGAACACCAGTATTTACTTTTTTTAATTTACGTTCCACTTATATATAAGTATATACTTATATATATGAATATATATGAATTCTCACGAGTTTCCATTTTGCTGATGGTGTCAGCTCAAGAAATCCTTGTTCCCTTTGCTTTCAGCAGTTCCAGAGGACCACAGTTTGTAGATGCCTGTACCAGAGGAAAACTGACAATCTCACTAGGCACCAGTCAGAAAAGTGAATCTTATTTTTCTGTAAAGAAAACTTAAATTTTGAACACCAGTATTTACTTTTTTTTTTATTCACGTTCTACTTATAAGTATATACTTACATACTTTTAAATATCAAATATCCATAAATGAATTCCCATGTATTTCCATTTTGCTGATGGTGTCAGCTCAAGAAATCCTTGTTCCCTTTGCTTTCAGCAGTTCCAGAGGACCACAGTTTGTAGATGCCTGTACCAGAGGAAAAGTGACAATCTCACTAGGCACCAGTCAGAAAAGTGAAGCAAAATCCCACCAGGATCTAAGCCCTCTTTATCTGTGTGCACCCAAACCTTCTGACAAGCAGAAGCAGAGAACTGGATGACTTCTTCTGGATAACCAGGACCTGGAGAAGGCCCAAACACACTGCAGGAAAAGAAGGTCCTGAGAAGCAAAGGGGATCAGGATGGGTTTCACACCTCCAAATCAAGGGAGCTATTACTACCCGACTTTTCAAGGGATGTGTAGAGACATGACTTTCACTTTAAAGTCATAATTTAAATATACACTTAACTACCAGTGTAGATAGAGATATGCAGGGACTGCAGTTTGGCTTTGTAGGTAGCTGAAGCTTATGAAAGCATGTTTGGCACTCTTAGAACTTCAGGACTTTCTCTCTCATCTAATTGACCAGGGCCACAGAAATGCTCAGCACACGCAACATCATCTGTAAAAAGCTTCTTTTCTGAACCAGTGCTCACTACCGTGCACTGTGGCAGACACTGAAGTAAATCCCTCCTGGCCTGTGTAGTTTTGTGAGAATCCAGGAAAAAAAAAAAAAATATTAAAAAAAGTAAAATTCACCAGATCAGCTTTCTAAGCAGTGACTTTCCTTGCATTTTCCTAGAAACCCCGCTCTGCTTTTCCCATCTCCTGCCAAGCTGTATAGAATTGGATGAGCATAATTTTTCTTTCACTCCTTCTACACGAGCTAGTGCCAGTGCAAGGAAGTTTATTATTGTAACTTAACCCTCTTTTGCAAAGTGCATATAAAGCACCTGGCTTTACATTTTGAATGAAACCAGAACTGACCTTACTTTGCTGAAAATTTAGCTGCTCTTTATTTGACTTGCAGGGGTTTAAGTCAGCTGCGACGGATTGGGGTTAAGAGAGTCTCTGGTGAGAAAAACCTATAAGAGGAGAGAGCAGCTGGAGGTAAAATAGACGTATAAAATCCCTGAGAGACTCAGAGATAGTACTGTCTGGCAGTCTTCAAATTCTACCTATCCTGCTGCAAAGAAGGGCTGATTTTGGGGGTTGGTTTTTGTTTGTTTGTTTGTTTGTTTTGCTTTTTCCTTTTAAAGGGGATTATAGAAGCCTTTAACGAAATTGAACCCGGAGGCCAGGGAGTGAATGGGTGTCTGGAGGCTGCCTTCACTATAAAGAGAGAATTGAGTGACTAGCACAGACTTAAATAATTTGCAGACATCTGATATTAAAATGAGAGAAATCCCACCCCCACGTTTACTGACTGGGAACTGTGCCCTGCAGACGCTTTTAATGGCTAATGTGGCTCCATTGCACTCTAACCTTCCAGGAATGCTTTTTGCTGAGATATTTATTGATTTTCTGGATCTAAACAAAAGCAGGGGAAAGAAAAAAAAAATATTAACAATAATAAAAAAGCTAGATCAGATGGAAAACAGCTGATAACCCAGCTTAAGAGAAGTCCCTAGAGGAGCTGGCTACAAAGTCATCCTGAAGATGTGGCAGATTTGTAGATTTGATATAACCAGGTCAGGACATCAAGCTGAGTTAAGGAAGTTAGAAAAATCGCCAAGTAGAAGTCACTAATGGCACGCGTCACACTAAGCCTGGAGTATTTGTGTCCAGTTTTGGAGTCCTCAGCACAAGAAGGACATGGACCTGGTTAGATATAGCTCACTTTGCATCATCCCTCTTCCATTTCATTTCTAATCATCAGAATGATCTTCTGACAAAGTCTGACAAGGATTCATCTAAGACAGATTCTCATGAAATCCGTTAATTTGCCCTCTAAATATATGTATCTAGCTTTAGCTACTCCAAAAAAACCCCATAGAAATTACCAACTTAGACAAGATACCAACTTTTAGATTGCTAATATTTACTGAAATCTATCCTACTCTTTCCTTTATCCACCCTGAGCTTCCACTTCAAAAAGAGGCATTGCCATACTTCAGATGGTGTACTGAAAGGTTACAAGCCATAAAAAGTAATGCAGTGGCAATGGAGACCTTAAAAATACTTTTTATAGCAGCCAGGCTTAAACAAAGTTGTTTTCAGTGCTAACTCTTTGTTCTAGAACTTTCATTCTGCTTGCAGAGGCCTATCTTTCTATTTCATTTTTTGTAAATGGAGAATGGTACCCAATTCAGATTAATCCCTGAAACCAGAGAAACAAGGGCTGTTCTTCTTCACATGTTTGGGTCATTTTGAAATCAGTGGCTTTTTTAGTAGTTGAAAGGGTCTAAGGAATGCTGCCAGGCTGACATCATCATTTGTCACAGGGTTGAGGATGAAAAGCAAAATGCCATCCGGCTTGATTCATGAAAGATTGTCCTTCATGTCAGCTGCTCAAGAAGGTTCATTGGCCTTTCTCAACCATTGAGCTTGAGGTGAGAGCTCATCTCAGCCACCCTCTCACTAGCAGTAGGTTGTCCTCATCTCTGATCCTGCTTTGAGCAACAGCTTAAATGAGGTGACCTGCAGTCTCCTCTCACCTGAATTAGCCTATGATCCAGTATGGCTTTTAGGGGAAAGGTGGTCTTGGAAGTGGGGAGGAAAGGGAGACCGACCATCATCACTGGAGACTGAGGCTCAAAATGCAGTGATTTGGCAGGGAGCCTGATGAACCGAGCAAGCTCCCATCAGTAATCCAGCAAAACTCAGCTTGGCAAGACTAGCCCTGAGGGGACAAACCCCATCCCAGATGAGTCACTCCAGTCACTGCACTCAAGCCTTGCTGCTTCAACCATGCGATCCCATCTCTAACTTCATAACCTTCATCCTGCCTCAAAACTTTCCACTTGAGCCTGCACCACCATTCCTGACCTTTGGCTGCTGCGCTAAATTTTTCTCTTACTCTATCACTCCGTATTTGAGATGCAAACCTCAACCACAGCATGGTCCCCTGCTTAAAATTTATCAAGAGAACATATGGCAGAACTGGTTTTTATATTTGGCCACTGGCAATAACCTCAAAAGTTTACCACATGCTAAGACGAGACAGCATTCATTTTCTGAAGCTGTCTTTGCTGTCCTTATTTAGAGAGAGCTGTATTTCACCGTTGGCTTTTTGCTTTCTTGGTCAATACTCAAGTGCTCAGGTCACTTAGTACCGTCAGGCTCACGGGGCAAGCAGTCAAGACTGTGAAACTTTATTTACACGTTGTTAATAGGGGGTGTTTTATCTCTTAACACCACCAAAGGTGCTGAGAACAGTGCTGGCAAATTTTAATTATGCAATGACCCTTAAAAACACTAGTCAGTAGGGCAGGCTAGAGCTGTCTCTCATCAAAATTTAGAGAGAAAAGCATTCGTGCCTCTTGCTAAGAATAGCAGAATGCAGGAAAAAGCCAAGTTCAAATTTGTTAATATATTTTTCTATTTTAAAAAATCAAAATTGCAAGGCAGCCTCTATCCAGAAGCAAAACAAGCTGTCCATAGCAGCAGGTTGAAGGGAACTCACAGCAAAGATGGTCCCATGGTCTAATTTACTAAAATAAACAGCAAAATCTGGAAAAGCAGGGCAACAGCTTCTGAGAGAGGGGACGGGTCTGGTCTTCACGTGCTGATCCCTGGGAAGGAATTATTCTCTGTGTTCACTCTTATGGGTGAGCTGTGAGTTTGCTACACTTTTAAGGCTTCAAAATGCAGGAGGAATAGATTGACAGACAGACATAAATTGAGAGAGAGACAGACAGACAGGCACTTGGTTCACAGAAAGGATCGTAGCACTACAATCTTCTGCCAGAAATCCAGGAGGGCAGCATGTTCCAAGTACTTCTGCACAAAGCCTTACAAAATAAGTAGAAATTACCACAAATATGCCTGAATTTTAAATTCTAGAGGAGTTGGCACTGCCTGGTAGTCTGCTGCTTGGGAAGGGAGCAGTCAAATCTATTTGATTGCAGTGAGGCACCCCTGCGTTCCCTGCTCACCTCAGGGACTGTTGAACTCCATCTAACCAACCTCTGACCAGCAAGTGCTCACTCTCGCTGAATTGAGAAATTTGGAGCACCAGTTCAAGAAAATCACAGCCCATGAAGACAGAAAGTGACAAAAAGCAGCCAATACTTTATTCACCAGAGTGTCTTCCTATGCCTAATCTCTTCTCTTGTCTTTAGATACAAAGAGTTTGGGAAAAAATGGATTACTTTTCTTGTGCATTTGATTCTGAGGCTGACAACAAGAACAAGGAGGGCAATTCCATGCAGCACTGAGGATTGCTGGGTTTCTTTTTTATAAGGATGCTTGCACATGGAGAATGAAAGGTCATACTACAGCCTCTAGCTGCAGCACATAAGATAGACAGAAGCACCATAAACTCAGGAGACAGATTTCCTGCTCCTTTCGTTGTCAATCCTTCATCAGAATCTGGATTTAGAGTTGATTCCCAAAAGGAGCATCAAATCCCTTGATTTGGTGTCTATTCATAGACACTACCTGTAGTTGAACATAAGGTCTTTCTCCAAATATTTCAACTCTGTAAGAATCACCAAAGCATTTTCTGACTAGGAAATGGGAGGACCCACCGATGTTTCCTGTTTCCACACTATAAAGTCAACAGTTGGTATCTTCAGTGGGTCAGCCTAATCCAGAGAAACAGTGTTTCTACATGGGCCACCCCAGAGAGATGAGATGGCAGCAGTGATCAGGCTGAACTTAGGTTTCTGTTTCAACCAACGTTTGAAAGACATGAAGGAACTGTGGGTCTTTAATGATCTCCTTGAACATTTAACATCATCCTGTAGTCATGTATTTCCATGAGGTCTAAGAATGAAATTACAGTCTTCACCATAGGGGAACATGTGCCTGTTACTCAATTTGGGAAGTGGGCATTTCAGTCATGACTAATATTTTTTATTCTCTTGGCTTCCTGTCTCCTAACCTCAAGAGCATCAACCTTTTTACTCACCACTTGCCTGTGGAAAGAGCTGAAAACCCATTTGGACTAGATAACATATTTTGGATTGTTTGATATTACAGCGCTGTGTTTCCAATTAGGTTTCCTTGCTTTTATCTTCTTTGTGTAATCTGTTCAGTCCCTCCCACTAATTAGAACCTTATTTGCCTTTTTTCCCCTTTTAACAGTGTTTATCCTTCACATTGTTCCTCGCATCTCTGCTTAGCAAGATTGACTTCTGTTATCTTTGTTTTTTAAATATATGTTTAGATTTTAATGGCACAGATGCTTGTTAAAGCGATCCAACTATTCATTACAGACCTCATGATTTTCCGTAGTAAATTTTCTAGACAATCAAGTCAGATCAACATTATTTTTTGTCTCATTCTACATTCTTTCAGAGAGTTATGTTTTATGAAAAGCCTAATACTTCAGATTATTACCTTTCATACATAACATTCCCTCAGAATCAGTTGATATCTGATGATATTCCGATGGCTAGACTTCCAGATGTTTTATTTTATTTATCATACTTGGCTTGTTTTCTAGGACCAAGTCCAAAACAGCCTCTAATCTCAGGGGTTGCTCAACAAATTCTGTGAGGGGCTGTGAAAAGTTATTAAGGGGAAAAAAGTCTTTGCACAAGAAATAATTCTGCAAATCCTGGTGTTGTCCTTATGTACTTAAAATATATGTTGATCAATAACAAACTTGTAAGAAGACTAATAAGGAATTTTAACATGTATTTTTGGGATTGTATGGAAATTCTCAGAATAAACTGATCTCTTGCTAGCGCAAATCAGGAAAAAACTTTCCAAGGGCAGCTTTCCAGAATTGTCTATGAGGAGCTTTTTGTGTTTTTTTCTGTGGCAGATGGCACTTGCCACTGCTCAAGATTCAGAACAGGTTCTGGATCTGGAGCCTGAGCCAGGATAGCAGTCTCTGTGTCCTGAAAACAAATAGAACAAAGATGAGAGGAACCAAATGTGTAGCATGCTGCGATGCTCTCCTACCTACATGGAGCTTCACAAGGCTTAGAATTGAAGAGTACCTTTCTGGAAGGGCAGACCATAGCCATCTGAGATAAGAGGCATGCCTAGAGGTAAACAAAAAGGTAAGTGAAGACCAAGAGTCCCAAAATTAGAAGAAATGAGCCAGTAAGTTTGCAATGAACAGTTTAAATTTAGTGAGGAAGGACATTAATAGATTTAACTTAGTGATAGGCAGGAGTATTTCCATAATAAAATGGTCTCTGAGAAGCAGCCATTTTCAGTCCACCCTGTTTTCCCTGTGGTTCTAGCCTGGTTTTGGTATCAGAGACAGATAAGAGTACCCAGAAGCTGAGATGTAAGCATTTGCAGCTAGGTGGAGGACTATCACATCGGTAAAATCAACCATCTTCCACCAGAAAAATCAGACACACCTACTAACAGCTGACACCATCCAAAGAGCTTAGTGGTGTGGTTGTCTTGAGCAAATCTAGATTGCTTGGAAGTGCTTTTGAGGCACCATCCCATTCCCAGAAGCTAATGCTACCTTCACCATGGACTATACATTTCCCGAGATAGTCCTTCTCCTGCCCATGACAGTGCCAGAAGAGGGTATCTGCAGCCAGTTCAAGGCCAGGAGGAAAGTCTGTGGTGGTGGTACCTTACCAATTGTCCAGACCCAGATAGGAGGGAAAAAAAATAACAGGAAAAAGGGTAATGGTTTTAAACTGCAAGAGAGTAGATTCAGACTAGATATAAGAAATATTTTTACACTGAGGGTGGTCAAACACTGTCCCAGGTTGCCCAGAGAGGTGGGAGATGCCCCATCCCTCAAAACATTCAAAGTCAGGTTGGATGGGGAAAACCTAGGTTGGATGAAAAACCTAATATAGTTGAAGATGTCACTGCTCATAGACTGGATGACCTTTAAAGGTCTCTTCCAACCCAAACTATTCTATGAATCTATGAAAAGGGAGTCTCATAGCTCCCAGTGCCATCTCTCACTAGTGCTGTCACTGTGACATGAAAGTTCCTCTGTACAGGTCCCACAGTCTGGTTGAGATCAGAGCAAAGAACAAGCAAAAGAATTTTCCCATTCTAATTTCAGCCAAGCATTGTGTTAAACTTCAGGTTTCATGAGATCTCTAGGTTAGGGACGTGAATAGGAAGATCTGCAGCAACATGCATTTATCAATCCATTTTACACAAAGTTGTATCAGAAGAAGCAGATGAGGTTTCATGTTTCCAGTTCTTAATACAATCTTTTGCTAGACTCATTTAAGCCATTATTTTTCTGAGTTGTCTTCCCTTCTACTCGGTTACCTCCAGTAACTAATACTTCAGTGGAAAGCCCAAGTTCAGTGTCAAAATTAAGTTTCTGGTCACCTGCAACTATATACCTGCATGCCCCATTCCTGATTCCTAAAGGTCTTCAGCCAAAGTCCTAAAGCATGGAGATAAGCTGAACCAACCACATAACAAAGCACACAGTCTGATCTTGTCAAGCTGTTCTGAAATTCCTCTTATCAGGTTTTGTTCCCTGGATTTCTCACAGCCGGGCTCTCCAATACCACCACTGGTCTTGGGAAAGGCAGTAACGAGACAAAGGAGACAAAACCAAACAGAATTTTTTTTTTTTTTGAGTTTTCAAGGATGTTTTGAAACATTTTTTTTATTCTTAAGGCTTCCCCCCAATTTCATGTAAATTTCTTCCTTTTCTTTCAAACCAAGTTCAAAACTGACATAGTGAAACTCAGAATATGAAAAGAAACAAAAAAAAAAAATAGGAAATTTGAGGATTTTCCCACCCCACCCCACTTTCAACAGTTTCCAAACCTTTTTACTACGATGGCCTGAGAGGGCTCTTTATTTTTACAGCTGCTGCATACCTAGTTCTCCTCGCTGGAAGACGCACACGCAGCTCCAGCGATTCTAATCTTTTCATTCCAGGAAAGGAACCAGCTGTAAATCCACTGAAGCAAGATCAGGATACTGCACCAGGACTGTTGTTCTGGCCTCCCGCTGGTTAAGACTTCCCTTGAACTGCTCTCACACTCAGTCCTGTCGTGGGTCCAGGAGCCTCTGTTTTAAGAATCCCTTCCCACCTCCCGGTTCTGACCTCAGTAAGCTTCTAAAGGCAGGGACATCATGATTTTCATGATCTGGTGATACACCCCTGCAAAGCAGCAGTTGAATCAGATTCAGAGGAGCAGGGGGTACTTGGTTTCTTCCATCCTGAAAGCACCTGAGAGAGGTGCTATGTTTGCGTCCACTCCCAACTTCCAGACAAATGGTAGGGATAAAATTACTCCATGTACACTCCCTGTCCCTGGGTGATGCCGTAAATGAATTTGTGTGGTGCTGTTGTAGCACTCGATAATGCAGCTCCTTCCCTCTTTTACTCTGAGCGGGGCAGTCACTAGACCTGCTGAAATCATATCAGCTTTCAGCTATATGGCTGAAATTTTGGCACCGTTTTTTTAAAAAAAAAAAATCAAATCAATGTTTGCAAAGAGTGATAACTTCCCTACACCCGCAGAAAACTGCTCAGGGAGTCACCTCATGGTGGTGAGAACGTCACCTCCAGGATGGGTCTTTCCCAAATCTTTACGGTAACCTGGTGCCGAGTGTACACAAACACTCACAATGACTGCTTAGCAACACCTCCTGCCAACCCAGGCAGTGGCAGAGCAAAGAAAAATGTGTGCTGTGCTCTCCAGCTATTCCTGCAATGAAAATATATCACCAAGGAACAGTAAAACCTGTGTTGGGCTGATGGGGATGAGGTGGAGCAGGACCTCCCATCCCTGTTTCCACACCGCTAACACAAGTCTAACTTTCTCTTCTTGGACTTTGCAAGTCTCATTTGATGATTAGGGGACTAGAACATTTCTTTTTATGAGGAAAGGCTGAGGAGTCTTTTTTCAGTGGTGCCCAGTGACAGGAAAAGAGGTAACGGGCACAAACTTGAACGTGGAAAGTTCCATCTAAACATGAGGAGGAACTTTTTTACTTTGAGTGTGGCAGAGCCCTGGAAGAAGCTGCCCAGGGAGTGGTAGAGTCTCCATCTCTGGAGACATTCAAAACCCGCCATATCAACCCCACACCATATCTCACCATAAAAAACTGTTGTTTTGGTTTTCTGAGAAGCAGGGCAGAAGAATTTCCTCACTGGAAGACAGTCATGGGAGATGGATGTGTGTCTCAGTAAGATAGTCTGCATTAGCCACCAGCTCAGCTGACAGCAGGCTCCAGGTCTGTTCTTTCCTAGACTCTCCTGAATATATTAAACTGGCTTAAAATCCAGGGCCTGGTATATGAAACCCTACTGAGTGGGTGTTAATGACTCCCACTCAAAACTCAAAGACAAGGCACCATGCAGTTTCTTAACAAGCATTTAATAAGCATAGAAAACCTTGTAAATCATGTTTGGAAAAGAACCTCAAATATTTAGGACATGCAATAAATTTTAAATGATGACTACTGGGTAGCTCCTCCTCCAGACATCCTTCTTTCTATTGCTGTTAAATATATACCACTGGTGTTCCCTCATAGGTAATTTCTCCAGATTGAAAATGTGGCTGTAGGACACCCTCAGAGCTGGGAAAGAATGGCAGGATCTCAAATGGTCACCTATTGAAAGGTGGACAACTCTGGCAGAGCCTGTAATAGTGTTATTTTGTTATTAATGAAGACATTTAAATTTACTCCCATCCCCAGCAGCATTTCAACCTCCAGATTATTACCTGACTTGGTTTCCTTTAGATAATGTGACATAAACCTATAAAAAGGCAACCTGGACAACACAACAGATATTTTCTGGTCCTGCATCCACCATCCCTTGGTCTGTAATTTGTATTTCCTGCTCCTGCCTGTGCTGTATGTGTTTCAGTTGCCCAAATGTCAGCTGAAAGTGACACCAGCTGCTCTACAGGCTTCAGAGGCAGTTTCCAAGCACAGCTCATAAATACCATTTCTTACTATTTGGCTACATCTGAGCCTTTCTAACCATGATAGGCTGCCCTGCTCTCCACATCTACAAGAATAAAAGCTCCCACAAACTTCTGCCCCTCCCTATGTCTTTGATCCTTTTGTCTGGACTGAAGAAACCCAAGCTGATATATAAAGCATGTGTGATACATCAGCCTGGTAGAAAGCTCCTTCGCGTATTAGCCCTCTTCTGGAGGAGTGAGATTTTTGTGGTATGATGCACAGAACCAACCCTGCCAGCATTCCCTGGAAAGCAGGAATAAGGGGGGAAAAAATCTGAGATCATTATTTGAGATCTGATCGTATTATTATTATTATACATATATATCTTAATTATTAAACAAAACATACACCCAGCTAATTTCCCAATTGCCACTCTGGCAAAGGGCCCCTGGGAACTGAGTACTGGCGTCAGGGAATATTGATCTGTTTGGAAGGCGAGGACTGGGTTTGTCCGTGCTGGTGAGCAGGAACATCTGGAGGGGAAGGAGGGCGCGTTCCTGCCAGAGCAACATCTCACTGCCCCGTGCCTCCACCCCAGCCACAGCTGGCACAGCCTCCCTCCACCGGCACCCTTTCCACACGCTATTGCTCTCCCATCATATCCTCAGCCTCTCTGCCTGCCACTTGTCATTTAGACCGTGCCCACATGGCAGTGGCACAGAACAGCCCTGGCCTCCAGCCCTATGCAGCGTAAGGATATGGGGTGACGGGGGAGCCAGGAGCTGTATCATTTGCATCCCGGAGGGATGAGTAAGAGCATTTCCAAATACAGCAGCAAGTTGCTGTCGAGGGTTGCAGGACCATTCATACCAGAAGCGGATGATTTGTGTGTACTGTCATCCGACATTACTAATGCAGTTGGGTTCCCTCCCAAGTGGAATACCTCCCCCTTTGAGGCAAAGCCCGGCTGGTATTTAACCGCACAAAGGATCCCTATCAACTATCCCTTCTACTGAAGCTCTGACAAATCACTTTCCCCATGCAAGTCACAGCAGGCCTGTCAACCTCCCCCTCCCAACACCAGCATAGAAACCCTTCTCCCCCCAGTCAATCACTGGTGGGCAGAGCCAGACCATAAAAGCAACTCCCTGCGGGAGGTGCGGATGACTTCTCTCTGAAAGAATCTCCATCCCACCACCACGCCGCAGAAGACAGGGTCAGGTCTCCAACCCATGAATCAAGACCCTCCTGTACTTGCTACAAAGCCACAGGGCTGGTTGATGATCCAAAGAATTCCTTAATTAAAACTAGAAATCAAATTCTCAAAATAGATATGATTCTATTTTGGACAGAACCCTGGGAAAATCTAATCTCAGTTGTCTTGGGGGTAAACTTAGGGCAAACCCTGCTGATGACAAAAGGCTCACTCCTGGCTGGGCTGAGAACCAAAATCAGGCTTGAACATCTACATTCCACCTCTATAGTCACCCCATCCTTAGGGTGGAAGGTCAGAGGAAGAGCCAAGGAAGGAATCAGGAGCTGCTGGCCACCTGTTTGCATAACTTCCAGGAGGGTAGCTCCCCAGTCCATTCTCCCAGTACCAGTGTTTAATTCAGCCCGTGACTGTTACACTGGCACCAGATCAGCCTTCGGCTCCTAGGTGACCTGAGCATTTTGGACCATTCTTTTAAAAAGCAGAAGTTGGTCCTACTTGCTCCAGTTAACGATCAAAGTTGTGTCAAAACTGTCAAACTGTGTTGATTTGTAAGTGGGGATGGGAGAAGGGGAAAGAAAAAGTAGCAAGACATTGACGTAGGTATAAAAACAAACAAACAAAAAAAAAGACTACAAGACACTAAGCTTCTTTTTCCATTCTTTGTGTTGACTTTCAAGTCCATCCTTAGAGCCTTATGGAGCACACAACAAAGGAGCTCTTCTTGCCTGGGGATCCTAGGCTGCAGATGGCTCTTTACCTCCATGGCCTTTGACTTATCTGGAAAACTGCTCATTGACTTCACCGACCTTCACATAACACTTGAGCTACTGAGTGTTCCATGGTCATCAATGGATATAACACACAGGTTGAGCAGAGGACTGACAGACAAGCAGAAATTCAGTTTCTGCTGGTTCAGGGTTAGTGACCGCCATATCTCAGGAAGTGTTTTCAGACTCTGATGGTAAATTCTGCATTCTACTAATCTATCTGGCAGAGATTATTTTCTTTTTTAAAGCAGTGATTTTCCCCATGGCTTCTTTTTTTTTGTTTTATTTGGTTTGCTTTGGTTTTCCTAGAGGTTCAGAGATGGAGATGGCTTTATCCACAAACCCACACTTAATCAGGGTCAGAGCATCGTACCTCTTCCCACTTCCCAACCACTGCATATTCCTTTGCAAAGACCGTTAATTAACCCCGTGCACAGAGCGAGGTTTGGCTTCTCTGTTGAATAGCCTGACAATTAGTGCCAGCTGTTGAGGATGACACAGCCCCTGAGCATCCTGAGAAATGGGCTGGGACCACAAATTCATTTCATGTCAGTCACCACTACCACACGAGAGCCTTTGACCGCCGCAGCCAAAATAGACTATTCTCAAACACAGAGATTATTTTCTTTTTTAAAGCACTGATTTTCCCCGTGGCTTCTTTTTTTTTTGTTTTATTTGGTTTGCTTTGGTTTTCCTAGAGGTTCAGAGATGGAGATGGCTTTATCCACAAACCCACACTTAATCAGGGTCAGAGCATCGTACCTCTTCCCACTTCCCAACCACTGCATATTCCTTTGCAAAGACCGTTAATTAACCCCGTGCACAGAGCGAGGTTTGGCTTCTCTGTTGAATAGCCTGACAATTAGTGCCAGCTGTTGAGGATGACACAGCCCCTGAGCATCCTGAGAAATGGGCTGGGACCACAAATTCATTTCATGTCAGTCACCACTACCACACGAGAGCCTTTGACCGCCGCAGCCAAAATAGACTATTCTCAAGCTAGCCATCTCAAAGAAATGGGAGAGGGGTATTTTAAGTTACATTTTCCATAAGACAAGTGGATCCAACTTCTTAGGTGGTTGGGGTTGGATGTCAATATTGGGACCCTTTCTCAGAAGCTCTACAGATGGGATAACAGCAAATGCTGATCTTTACTTTCTGGCCAATTATAATCCAGACAAATGACAGGATGTATTTAGCTGCTGGACTCCAGGCATTACGTTCACAACCATTTCTCCAAGGCAAACGCAGCACGTTAGAGAGAATTGTCCTGGAGGCCAGATCCAACCCTCAAATCCCCAGTTGGGTCCACCACTCACTGACACTGTGTGTGTGATCAAGCCATTTTATCCAAGCCAATTTATCTGGAGCTGTACAAAAAACCCCAGAAATGATCCTTTCTATTTGTCTAGCGGAATGGAACAAAAAATATAACAAAGGGTAACAATGACAAATCCAAAAGAAAGGCTAAGACTAGACAGTATTGGCTCTTGAGAGTCCATTCTTAAATTCCATGTTTTATGGGAAGCATGGGAACAATTGGGAAGAAAGCAAAGGTTTCACCTCACTCTTTCCATTATCAACAATGACACCACTTGGTCTGCGGTAAGTTCCATGTAAAGTGATGAGAGAAGGCCATAAATTACTTCATTCCATTGCTTTGTGCTCTGATGTACTCAGCTGCATTGGGGAACCACGGTAATAGCAAAGATATATGGAATTTGGAGCAGATCTGGAGAATGTAGGAGAAGAGGTCCTTAATGGAATCTGTGTCTGATGATCCATTTCTGCTCACATTCCTGGACATTTCATTTTGACCCTTCTTTCCATCTCCACTTGGGATCCTTCCATATCCTTTCTCTTCAAATACAGACATTCCAATGCCTAAAATCACCCCAGACAAAGTGTATCCATCATCACCAGGACGTGCTGTTCAAAGTCATCCTTTCCTGAGATCTCTCAGTGCTGGTAACTCCCGAACACATTCAGTATACCCTCTCATCTTCTTTATGCTCCTATAAAACTTCTATATGCTGTGATTTTATGGGAATAAATTCCAGATTCACCAACGTCCCCTAAAAATGTATGAATCGTGTTCAGAAAAAAACACTGCAAAATCTGCTGCAAAGACAAAACATGGTGTCTTCTTCCTTTTACAGGCCTCACCTTGGTCCATCACAGCTGAAACTATTTGTACATGTCTTCAGTAGCTCTTGTCAAATGAGATAGTAAATTCCCAAGGAGAAAAACAGTTAATAACCCACATTGGGTCTTACTTCAAATCCAGGACCTAGATAGATAAGTATATGGGGGAAAACTCTGCTCCCTGTAAGTAAGTAGTAACCTTTTAGTTACTAGTATTCCAGTTAGTAACCCTGGCAGGATTTGACTAGCGCCCTTGCCAGGGAATCCAAGTAGACAGGCAATGGTACAAAAAACTAAGGTAAATAATTTATTTAGATATTAAATAATTTATTAAAATAATTTAGATTTTTTGCCTGCAGTTCAGGTCCTCCAGCAGCAGGACTGAATCATCCACAGTGGGGGAGGACGGAGGAGAGCTCCTTTACTGTTGCTGAGGTCTATAAGTCCTGTGGTTAATCAGAGGGTTTAAGATCTCCAAGCCATCAATGCAGAACTATAATCTCACATTACGAATAACACCAAACTCACAAATGTACACTGTACACAACGTTCATGGAAACAAGTAATTCTCCCAGACTAATAACCATTCCGTCATTCCTTCGGGTCTTGACATGCCATGGCCTCAGGCTCAGGTTATTTCATGTTCATTTGGCTTCTTTGTGGCCCTGTGTGAGGTCTTTCTGGAGTTTGAGCTGGAGGACAGCCAAGGTGTCAAAGGGACACCTTTCCTCTGAGCTGTTGAGTGGAATGTCCTAAGTTTATGAACACTGGAGTAATTCTAGGTATACGGCCCTCGTGAGCACCATCAATCGCGGATTTTCATTTCAAACTCTCCCAATTTTTTATGGCACTTCCCATGGCTGGGTAGGAGAAATGCTGTCACTCCCACCAGATCACTGCAGCTTACTGAAGTTGCTGAGCTGGGTGCTAAGTTATTTTTAATACCCAGAGCAGAGCCTCCAGCAGATTCCTGATGAGGATTGTAGAAATCTGAGAATGAAAAAAAAAAAACCCTCTCAAATATTCCAACTCAATCCAACTTTAGTGTTAAACTAACTGTCCTGGTGCCTGCTGGGACAGGACTCATGTAACTAAGTGTGGCTGTGGACTGTTTCTCATGGAGAAGTGTGTGTACATTTTCTGTAAAAACCCAGGGCAGCGATAGATGGGAGTCTGTGGAACACGGTGCTAACAACTCAGGCGCTTTTAAGTACACTGATTTATCTATCTACTGATTTTTTTGTCACTTACACAGCTCTAGAAGTCAGTGCTGTGGTTACTGATTATCTGAGGGAATATTCTCCATGTCAAAATACCAGAACCAAGAAAAGAAACAAGAAAAAAGCCTGAAATAACAGTTTGAAGTTTTTCCAAACACCTACAATTACTCATTCTCACACTGTACTGGGCATATTCAGATATATGTGGATCACTTAGACACATCTTTCTGAGAATAATATAGCAATTCAAATAACAAAACAGGCATGAGGCCAATCTAGTCCAGAGAAGGAATAAGAACTGTTCCTATTTTATGAAATTATGGATGAAATAACCAGACCAGACTGAAATAATATTACGATTTGGAGATATTATTATTTATTAGAGCATTTTCTCCTTAAAAAAAAATTCTGACCTGGCAGAATTAAAACTTCCCAGTAGACCATGTCAATCCTGCTCAAACTCAGTGGCAATTAACAACACAGGTAGGCAACGTGCAAATGGTTTCTCTTGTTTGCCACTCTGGGCTGTTTGGGAATTTGCTGGTGGAGCATCTCTTGGTTTCAAAGGGCTGCTTGATTATTTTTTTTTTTAACAGGAAAGTGTGATTTCATTGCAAAAAACCCTTTCTGGTAAAATTTCCCATCAGAGCCTGAAAAAGCTTCCCAAGAAGTTAGCTGTAGGTTGGTGCTTGGGAAAACAGATTGGATGAGAAAACCAGTGTCAGCAGTCAATTTCTGAGATTCATCACAAAGCAGAATTTTTATTCCATAGCCAGCTCTCCTTCCTACCTTCTGGCTTGTTCAGCTCTGCTTCCTGCAGGGTTCAACTGACCAGTTTCTTAGACAAAGAAATAGACAATTTCTTGATTTTACAGGCAGGACAAAAACACACTGAAAGCATCTACTTGACAGCTATGAGCTTTAAGGAAAAAGCTCAGCTTGGACCTGCATTTCCTACGATTAAGACCAGCATGCTAGTTCCAAATTCAACCTCCTTTTAATATGTGGCTCAGACAAGGGCATGAAGAGTGCTTCTTTCAAAAAGGTGCATGGAACTCTAGTCCTCAGTCTTTTTTAGAGGCGAGGATGAAAAAGCAGAGCAGGGCTAAGGAATCATCCATCCCACCCCTGAGTACCAGAAGCTGCATTAGCAGCAAGGAAGCAGGAGACCACGCATCCCTCCTAGGTGCTCTGGAGACCCTTAGCCATCCCAGAACTTCCAGGGAACAAGAAAATGAGCCTCACCAGCTTAGACTCACCTCCCCACACCACGACCTATCCTTGCTGGCCCAGAGCTCTCTAGAACCAACTCCCTGAGTTGCCCTGCAAGGTGGCTTCAACAGTGTGGCATCTCAGGCTTTCCCACCCTCCTCTTTTACAACACAAGCTCCTTCCTCCCCCTGCCTTCTGCTTAAGCCTGCCTTGAACTGTGGCCAATGATGGATGCAATGGGAGATGATTAGTTTCCCCCAACACAGAGGCAGCCAATACAGGGCCAAGGTGCAGAGAGGAATTTCCCCCAAGAGAGCTATTACTCCTCCAGCCTTCCCAGACATCCAGAGGCTCAGCAGCCTCCATCTCCCAAGGCTACAGCCCAAGGAGCCAGAGGCTTTGTCCAGCTACTCTGCTGCCTTGAGGGAAACAAGGAAGGTATTTTCTTTGCTTGTCCCTTAATTCAGTCGGCAAACATTCCCTACACAAAAAAACTGGGCTGGGAAGAATTGATCTATGCACCATCTTGCATTTGCCAAATGGATTAGCTAGTAATTGCTGGGTGTCTCAAATGCAAAAGGGATCCTGACTCTATGTATGGCAGGTCTTTATTTAATTTATTTATCATTATTATTTCCCTCCCCCTTTCTCACCCTTGACAAGACAAGACCCTGACCTGTTTCCTAAACCCTTTTTTTTTGGGGGGGAGGAGGGTGGAGCAGGGGAGGGATGGGGGATTCTTTCATTAGCGAAGCCTGTGAGCCTAAAAGTAACTTTGGAAAGCAGGATATTAACCTTTACAGCTCCTAATGCTGCATTGCAACGACTAATCCTGCATTCCAGGGCAGGCTGAAAAATGAGGAAAGGATGGGTAGAAGAGAAAATATCATTCACTGTGCAAAATGCATTCACTCCAAAGGAAACAGAGGGAGCTAAAGAGACAGGAAAAAAAAAGGGGGGGGGAACTGAAATAGATTTGAGTGGATTTTTCTGGGAATGTACAGAAATTTCCAAAGAGCAGAGGGACTCTGGAGAGATTTATTGAAACTTTCCTTGGCTTCACACCACTCCCCATGCCCTCCCACAGGTTATCTGCTCACGAGTGTTATCAAGCATTTATCAGCCAGGTGGTGGGGTCAGGGCAATAGCTGTCCCCACAAGAGCTGGAGAAATGGTGGGCAGCAATGCAGTTTTGTGGAGGGATGGGAAAGTCCCACAACATGGACTGAGCAACACATGTTCATGGTGGCTCTCAGCAGCCCTCCCCTCTGACAAAGTGTGGGATGACCAAAATTATTTCTCCCTGTCGTATGACAGATAATGTTGTAAGACAAGTAAAGCTTTCCCTCCGTCCACATTACCTGGACAGCAACCTCAACCCACCAGTCCAACCTGGTCTGGTGGGAGGTATCCCTGGCCATGACAGGGAGGTTGGAACTCAATGACATTTAAAGTCCCTTCCAACCCAAACCATTCTATGAGTCTATCTCAAAGAGTGACAGTATTTGTTGCAGCCCTAGGACAAGCCAGGTCTGTCCCCATGACATCCCTGCTCTTTGTGTATTGTGGGGATGTCAGAGCCTGATTTCACACAACCACACGTGACTGAGCCACGAGATCATCAGACAATAAAAGTTTTACTTCAAGCTGCTGCCATGCAGGCACACAATGAAGTGGGAAGAAGAGTGCAGAAGAAGAAGAAACAGGCAACCCTGAGCAAACAATAAAACATCAACCACTAACAGAAAAAAAAGAAGTGGAAAAGAGGGTCAGCACTGGAAAATACCTGTGCTTGAAAGTTAACATTGATATCTGTGACCTGAAGAACATATCAAGGTTTTGGTGCGCACCAAAATAGAACCTGAGAGCTTCAGTCAGTGATGCCTTCAGCACAGGCTTTTCCAGCGGTGCAAAGTGGGGCACTACAGCATTGTCTGACAACGGTTCAGTTCCTTTTATCAGTGTTTTTTAACCAACAGCAGTGACAAAACAAGAAACAGTGCCAAGAATTTGTTAGGACCTGGATAGCTGTTGAGCCTCTGGGAGGTTTTGCTTTGAAATATTCCTTTTCAGGAAAGGAGATGGGAATAAATTGATTTGGATAACATTTTGTTTCCAAGGGGAAAAAACAAAACAAAACAAAACAACAAAAACAGAAACAAAAAAAAAAAACCCAAAGAGAAAAAAAAAACTCAAAGAGTGACAGTATTTGTTGCAGCCCTAGGACAAGCCAGGTCTGTCCCCATGACATCCCTGCTCTTTGTGTATTGTGGGGATGTCAGAGCCTGATTTCACACAACCACACGTGACTGAGCCACGAGATCATCAGACAATAAAAGTTTTACTTCAAGCTGCTGCCATGCAGGCACACAATGAAGTGGGAAGAAGAGTGCAGAAGAAGAAGAAACAGGCAACCCTGAGCAAACAATAAAACATCAACCACTAACAGAAAAAAAAGAAGTGGAAAAGAGGGTCAGCACTGGAAAATACCTGTGCTTGAAAGTTAACATTGATATCTGTGACCTGAAGAACATATCAAGGTTTTGGTGCGCACCAAAATAGAACCTGAGAGCTTCAGTCAGTGATGCCTTCAGCACAGGCTTTTCCAGCGGTGCAAAGTGGGGCACTACAGCATTGTCTGACAACGGTTCAGTTCCTTTTATCAGTGTTTTTTAACCAACAGCAGTGACAAAACAAGAAACAGTGCCAAGAATTTGTTAGGACCTGGATAGCTGTTGAGCCTCTGGGAGGTTTTGCTTTGAAATATTCCTTTTCAGGAAAGGAGATGGGAATAAATTGATTTGGATAACATTTTGTTTCCAAGGGGAAAAAACAAAACAAAACAAAACAACCTTGGATAACTTTTTGTTTCCAGGGAAAAAAAAAAAAAAAAAAAAAAGAAAAACAACAACAAAAACAACCAAACAGAAAAAAAAGAAAGAAAATTAATGTTTTAAGATGAAAATTTCTTTCTTTTACATTTGCAGGGTGGAATGATTCACGTTATTCAAGCAATCTGGGGGAGAGAGGAAGAAAGAAAATTAGTGCTTTAAGATGAAAATTTCCTTCTCTGACATGTGCAGGGTGGAATGATGCACGTTATTCAAGCAATCTGGGGGAGAGAGGGTAAGGAAGGGGATTAGCTTCGTTGTAAAGTTTACAGTGTTTTTTAAATTACAGAATTCTTTTCAAAGCCAAAGTTAGATCCCACACATTTCGCGTGCCTTCCAGTCTCCCTCTTTGCAGATGTATGCATACCTACCCATCTATAAATCCAGACATCTAAAATGCACTGATACCTACCCATCTATAAATCCAGACATCTAACTAATAATTAGATTTCATTACTGTAGTATCAAGGCAGCTCCTTGCATCTTAGAGTCCCGGCTCCCTAGCAAGTCTGATGGCAAGTGGGAAAAGAGAAGTACTGGCTTGAGATCTAAGAGCTGGGTACAAACACATCCTGAATGATCACTGCCAGCTGCTGTAAAATTGCTCTCTATTCACGTTCCTTGATCACATTCTTCCTTCTCTGTTCAGATACCCCCCCCTTCTAAACCATTTTTCTCTTGGTTTACATTCAGGCGAATTAAACCAAATAAACCAAAGCAAATCAGCCCTGACTAGCTTTGGGTTTGCTCCCTTTCTTCAAGACACACACCAGGGCTTTGCTCACAGCGTAGCCAAAACCAAAGGACAATTAGGCTCCAGGTTCCCTTTTAAACTAAACGTTCGCATCTAGGTCATGGGTTCTGCTCCAAACCAGACAGTGAATCCACCAAAGGGTATGTAAGAGAGTTCAGCATCGTGGCATTCGGTTGAAAAGCTCCTTGCAAACCACCATTACTCTATAGACTTCGGAGGTGCTGACCTGATGGGCTTCTGGTTCAGCATCTGAGCCTCCTACTTTTTCACCAAGGTCTGCAGACAGGGAAAGCATGTTTGTTATTCTTGAAGAGAGATCATTTTTTTTCCTGGATTCCCAACAGTTAGCAAGGAGCAAAAGGGGTTGGAAGAAGCTCATTGCCTTGCTAATGTGTGGTTTGCAATGAGAGCTGCGGAAAAGCTTCTTGAAGGAAAACCAAACCGGTTTCAGGAATGAGCCAAACCCAAGTGTTTGGGAGGGATCTGGGGTAGAGGATGAAGAGCGGGGAGAGGGAGAGGTGAAAGAGGGTAATAAGAGCTGTGTGTGGTACTTCCACATAGAAAAAAAGAAGTCTTGAGGAACAGATTTGGGATTCCTCCCTTTGGAAACAGTTGAAAAAGGAGCAGAAGCCTGCATTTAAGAAGAGGTTAGAAATGTTTAAAAAACAAATAGACCAAAAAAACCCAAACCCATGTCCTTGAGGGTTTCTATCCCATGAGCACTCCCGTTCCAGGAGAGCACACTGGGTAAGGCTACGTGACCAATGAATGCATTCTGACCCCAAACGCACCACAAGAATAATAGATCTTCTATTGCACTTTCCTTTTGTGGAGTTCAGAACACTTTATGGGAAAAATTGTGTTTTCCACAAAAAATGTTTTCCAACAGGAACCGGGGGGAAAAAGAAAACAACAAACCAACCCAACTTTTAGAAATTTTCCATCTAAAGTATAAAATCTAGGGGGAAAAAATCATTCAGGCGGGGGGAGGGGAGGAAATTTTTCTTTGAAACCAAAACATTTTACTTCGGAGATAAAAGCCAAGGCATGTGGAGGTTAAAGTGGCTTGTCCAGAAGCCCACTTGGGACTTGCACCTAGATCTCCTAAGCCGCAAACCAATCTGCCTTCAGTTAAACTGTAACGTCAACAGAGGTTTCAGGCAAACATCGAAAAAAAGAGTGCGGTATTACTGGTAAAGTCGCCGGGCTATAAACCAGCCTCTTTAGAGATCTCCGTGCCCACACACGTACTATTCATCACTGGTGTGTAACAGGAAAGCAAGGCAGGCTGTTCCCAGAGAGACCATTTACCCCTCTTATCCTCCTATAAAAACCAACCCACTAAAAGTGCGTAAAGCATTCCTTGCGCAATCTGCTCATCTGCTGTGTATAATATCACACGTACAACGTACAGAAGGTCAAGCTGTACAGGCACAAGCCATTCCCAAGGCTCTGAAATTCCTGCGTGCTCCACCCGGGCAACTTCTGGGAGTGAATTCCCCTGAATGACACCGAGTTTCAGCCGCTCCAAGACCTCAAGATTTTCTCCTAAGCAAACAGCTTGTTAATCCTGCATGGAGTTTTTACAGAGCACACGGATCATGTCACGTATGGAGACTCTCAAGATGTCATCTGCCACTTAAGAGGTACTAAGAGAGCCAAGAATAGCAGAAACCCAGAGCAGCGCATACCCTTGGGTGCTCTACAGCTGTGCTTGAGTCTGGAAGATATGTAATTTTCACACCATTTCTCACCAACCTACATTCAGTCAACTCCATTTTCCCAGCTCTGTGGTCTAAACACACAGATCTCCAATTTTCACTTTGTCTTCTCATTCAAAAGAGTTGTCAGTGCCCACAGGCAAAACCCTTTCAGTCCACTGTGTTCCTGTGCTCTGATTTACATTGGCTTCTGGAATTGACTCCCCTATTGAAGAACTATCTCATTATGCAGAGAATAGTGGCAAAAACCAAACAAAAACAAACAGCCAAACCTACCTGGATGGATTGATCAACATCAGCTGATGGTTTTACTGCATAACATCCCAGAGTGAAAATGAGGTGGAACGTTGGGAACTGGAGATAAAAGATACCAGAGCAAGGTCAAGCAGAAAAAAGTATAACTCTACCTCCTTCCCACCTCCTCCTTTTGTGGATGAAGGAGTCTTTGCAACTTTCAGCTCTAGCTTTACCCATCTTTCCAACCTAATCACAGACATTCATCTAGCTAATAAAGGTAGAGAGGCTCTACCAAGGAGGTCGTTCATGTCATCCAAAAAAAAGGAATTCATTATTTGGGAGGTAAATTTGTAAATTGGCTGTTGTTAGTCATTAGCCACCATGTGAATGGTAATTAGCATAATGTGCTCTTCTCTCAGCTGGAGGCCATCACATACCATCAATACCCTCTCCATAAATGAAGGAAATCTGTCCCAGATGAACAGAGAGATTTTTCATGAATTTTACACTTAAAAACTAGCATTAGGTGTAACCAATCTAAACTGTCACCAAACCTGACAGTAGAAGATACAAAAAAAAATATTTGTAAGGTGGATTTCTTTTCCTGACTTTGTGGGAATTGGACCAGAAAGGCTGGACCTGCAATAACACCCAGACAGAATCTCAAAACTTGTGGAGACAGAAGCATATTGTTGGGTTGAGTTGCAGGTGGATTGTACAGCTGTACCCCTGTTGTGTCATGACATCAGTAGGTCCATCCTCCAAGGCTTTCAAAGGAAACTGGACTTAGATCATAGAATCATAGAGTCATATGGGATTGGAAGGGACCTCTAGAGATCATCTAGTCCAACCCCCCCCACCAGAGCTGGTTTACCTAGAGCAGGTTGCACAGGAACTTGTCCAGGCGGGTTTTGAATGTCTCCAAAGAAGGAGACTCCACCACCTCTCTGGGCAGCTTGTTCCAGTGCTCTACCACTCTCACAGTAAAGAAGTTCCTTCTCATGTTTAGGTGGAACTTCTTATACTCAAGTTTGTGCCCATTTCCTCTTGTCCTTTCACTGGGCACCACTGAAAAAAGACTAGCCCTGTCCTCCTGGTACTCTCCCTTTAAGTTAGATCCCCCCTAAGTCTTCTCTTCTCAAGACTAAAAAGACCCCAGTCCCTCAGCCTCTCCTAATTATCCACAAGATAATTAGGCTTGACTTTTTGTCTTAGGACCTAAGTGAGTTAGGCACCGACATCTCATTGAATTCCCTTCTACACCTCTTGTGGGCCTCTGAAAGCCCCAGGTTTCTACTGCTGCTGTGCTCTCCAGTTAGCTACGGTCGAGTTCTAAAGACAGTGCTGCAATACAGCCTGACAACTAAAGGGTTAACACAATACTTAAGGCATGTTTTCAACATACGACAAGACTAAAATTTAGACTTCTGTGTGATTTACTGGCAGACACAGTACTCAGAGAAATATCATCCTTTACCAGTCCCAGTGGCCAATAACTCATTACACTCAAATCCTCTCAGGTTAAAGAATTTCAAAAATCAAATTCTTGGTGCATTTATCTGCTTTTTTTAAAGGATGGCCCTACCTTATAAGCCTTATAACAAACTCCACATGAGTAAGAAACCTGTCAGCAACTGACAGCAAAGAGATAAACTGCAGATTAGTCCTTGACATGGACTGTCAGACATGGCTTCTTCAAAGACCAGATGATCAAGGTCAAGAGAACCTCTGTCTCCCACAATAAACCTGACTCACAACAGTCCAAATCCAAATCCAACCTCTGGATAACATCCCCTGTGAGGCAAGAGGGATGAAAATAAAGTCCAAGGATCCCTATATCAAGGAGAAACATGTTGTCGAAGCCGCTCTGGCAGCGAAAATACTCACTGCTGCTGAAGCCCTCTGTGTAGACATGGGGTTGGGATCTGCTGTGGACCTGTTGTCTCCTGACTTTCTTCTACTTTTGGAGTAGAAGAGCTGGCTGAGAGGGACTGCACATTCAGCTCAGCAAGGCACTTCACAAAAGGGCTCTTTCCTGTTACCCTAGAGATGCCCATTGAAGTCAGTGGAAGAGCACCTGTTGGGTCAATAGATGTTGGGTCAAGACCTAAACCAAATGGACTTCAGTCTTCAAGATCCTGTACCTATCCATAAAGCACTATGGCATGTGTCAGCTACTAAATGAACACACATAGCAGATGTGAAGAATAACATCTTGTGAGAGAGGGCCTCAGTGACTGAAATAAAAAAGATTGCATTAATTTAAATTGGGGCCAGACTTTCTCAGAAAAATTAAAGAAACAACGAAGGCAATCTACCCACATATGTACTTTCCTCTAAATCTTATAAAAAATAAAAAAAAATGAAAAAAAATTCCAGTTTAGCTTGGATTAAACTGAGTTGAGTATAAAGACCAAAACCAGTCACTAATTAATTGTGTCTGGTTTTCTGGTATTTATGCACCATAAAAATTAATAAGTGACTTCTCTGGGAAAATAAATGGTTGGCTGGGAAGCCAGTTTTGCCTTTTGTTTTTTTCTGTTAATCATAGCCTCTCAGTGAGATTCCTTGAAACTTCAAGCTGGTTACTTCCCAGGAACTTTTAGTGATTTCCAAAAGCCAACATTTCAAATGAGGAATTGATGTATTCTCCCTCATATCAGCATGCAGACACTGGGTGTAAAATTTAACTGTTCATGCTGATTCTCAAGGCACACATAAGCAGGAAGAGAAGGCACAAAGTTTTTAAAAGCTGCATGTATTTTTAGATGCATCTCTCTATAAAATTTCCTGGATATCGAGGCGCTTGTTCTTAATAGTGGTAACCACCTGTAGTGGTCATATGGAGGTCAGCAGGTTCTTTCTTTTCTACATAAGAGGCTCTGAAGCTGGGGAACATTTAGACAGAGTAGTGGAGTTTGGTGCAAGGTCTTGCACTGACCTCTAATTCCAGCCAGTTTCCTCATATAATCCATGCTGGCACCTGGAGATATCAGCTTAGTCCCTTAAAAAGCACAATGTGTGAGTAGGGTATTAATTATTGTACCTGAGCTGAAAATTTCTTCATACTAGTAGGTCTTTTTGGTGCAGAGCCATGGAGGCGATAGGCGAAAGCTACTCAGCAAACAGCAGATTTAGAACACGAGCAAATTTCGCTTGGGCCTCACCATAGTCTCAGATATCTGATATCACCCCCCTTCCTGGTGGAGTTCCCATACTCCTTATCAGCCTCTCAGTCTCTCAAGAGGGAAATCCATTGCACCACTGCCATCTCCACCCGTGGAAGCATCGTATAGCAGCCTGGGTGGGCTGGCAGAGGGAGAGCAAGCACATTGCTTTCTGCTGAGCAGACGTTGGTGCAGATCAGCAGAGCTCAGTGGACATGGGGAAAAGGAACCCAAGAGCCCACTTTTAAGTCTTCATGAGAAAAAGCAGCACTGACAACACATCCTCGCATAGCAACTGGGAGCCTCAGATTGAAGATCCCAGGCCAAATCTTCAGCTGGAGTAAATCAAGATAGCTTTTGAGATTGACAGAGCTCTCCTAATTGACATCAGCTGAGGATCTGGCCCTCCTCTTTGTTTTTGTTTTGTTTTTTATCTTTGTAATTTTCCTGGAATCTTAGACTTGAGCTTTTCCCCTTAATGAATCCAATTCTTGCAGCAGCATAGCATTGGAGAAGGAGTCCTGTTTGGGCATTTCTAGGCAGGCCTGTGGAGAGCTGCAGGTGTTTGGCTTTGGATGAAAGGAGGAACTAACAATGCTGGTTTATTCCTGACATTAGTCCTGATATTTTGCTGAAGTATTTCAGTGATGTCAGAGCCAAGCCTTTGGAAAAAAATATATATGTAGTACACAGAGTTGGGGCCAGTGGATGGATTAAAAGAACATGATTATTTTGATTACCTTGATTTACAGCGCCAGTGGTACTGAATCATGTTCCGCCAAAGAAATATCATGGACAAAATTTACTTCTTTATATGCAGAAAAGCACAAGAGGAGGAAAGCTGGGAGGAGGGAGGAAAGAAAAATTACTCTGAATCAAAAGGTGAAAATATACACCAGTTCAACATTTTCTTCTTGTAATGATTTTCTTTCTTAAGAAGGTGACCACAAAACACAGAGATGTTTAATCCATTAAAAGTGTAGTTTTCTGGATAGAATAATCTGAGTTTAGTCAACCCACCAGCCTGCTTCTCACTGGGTGGGCTCTGGCTGGGGAGGGGATAGGCTTTCACTTGATTCCTTCAGAACAGGTCAATGCGCCACAGGCTTTATGGATGGTATCTAATAACCTTTGCTGGCAGATTGTCAACATGAGCACTATGGGAAAATGGATTTCCTCAAAGAGTAGCACAGATCTGAATGTCATCGGGTACCACAGTGGCGAGGGGGAGGATGGCTTTTGGTGAAAGCATGTAGCTTGGGGACAAATGAAATTCTGGTTCTCTTTTGATGGTTTCCTTCACCCCACTCATTCAGTTCTCATTTTCCTTAAAGGTTGAAAAGACAGAGAGATCCCCCGATTTTGGCAAGGCACGGATGGATGGAGAGAGGTTTTGAAGGTCTGGCTTGAGCAAGAGCAATGTAAAGCATCTCTGGAGAAAGAGTGACTTTCCTTAAACATTAGCAAAGGCAAAGGTAATGAAAGGATGCAGATCTCTCCTGTCCCTTGCTCCTCTCCTCTGACACAGGGATGACACCACCAGGACCATCCTTCCTCAACAAAGTCATCTTAACCCTCTGCCCTTCATTTCTACCTGGTTTTGGGCATGAGAGGGACCAGGATTACCCCACCCTGGAATGAGTTCAGAAAAACAGCCAGTTCCTCCTGGTTTCAAGGGCTATTTGAGGTTCAGCGTTGCCCCTCACCTTAACTGCAATAACGCCACAAATGACTGGACACCTTACTGGACTTAGTGAGCCATTAATGATGGGTAAAATATATGAAAGCTTAGGACCACTACGTACAGGCACAAACCCTGCAAGGTGGTCCCAAAACCACACCTGAACATGGTGCTTTTTGGAGACAGAGCATATCTTGCAGTGCCTATTAGATATCATGGGAAAGAGGTCTTCTTCATTGAGGGTTTTCCCAGAAAGGCTACAGCTGCCCCAAAAGCCCTGTGCAGTACCCAGGTGCTAAAATACATGCAAACCGAGCCCCAGAGGACAAGGAGTTAAATGCTCATTTCCCAGAACCCTCAGGCAGCGTGTCACAGGCTAATAAAAAGAATAATGGATCATGGGGGAAAATCATAATTAGGCTTACAAAACAGATCCAAGGCTTCAGGTTGTGTTTCAAATATTGGTCCCACCAAAGGAGGAGTATTTTGTGTTTCTATGGTTTCCTGAGTAAAATTGGGAGGAAACTGTAAAATGCAAAAAACACCCACAAAATGAAAAGTCCTTATCTTGACATGAAAATATTATTCAGAATCTCTGTGGATTGTTTTGCTAATTTCCAAAATGGATGATCAAATACTGAGTGATCCTTCTTTGACTGCCAATATTTTTAATAGGCATCTTAGTCAATGTTAGTACAGCTGTCCTTTCAAATCAACTCTTCTGATGACTCACACTTGGATTCAGAGATTTCCCGAAGTTTTATCTGCTCTCCTAAAGCTCTTGGTGGACCCGTCCTTGAATCTCATCACATGAGAGAGCAGGAGGTGCCTCGTCATCCAAAACACACAACGCACTGGGCAATGAAAAGGACACACACAATTAAAAGAGGCAGGAAAGGAAAGGAAGGGGAAAAAAAAAAAAAAAGAGGGAAAAAAAAAGACCAGCAGGGTCATTTCATGCTCCAGCAGATTGGCATTTATATATAAAGCTCTTGGAACGCTGTACTTCTGCAGCCACCCTCCAGCCTTACTCATGGCGAGTTCACATCACCTGTTTCCCTTTTGAGTCGACATTTCCAAGGACTTTGGCTTCCTGACATGCAGTTGAAAAACTGAAAGGCAAGAAAGCCTTCAGATTCTGAAGAAAACACCGCTGCTTGCAAAGCCCCAGAGAAATGTGAATAACCAACGGCAGTGAAGAAGAAGAAGCCATGAGACGCTATCCCTACTGTAGAAAATAACCGATGAATTAATATTCATTTGAGGAATTTTATTTCTCCCTGATTAAACTTTTCCCATGTCAATTTGACTGAAGGCTGAAGGATATTCAATAGCGCGGTTGTGGAGGGGTGCAAACATTCCCCTATAAAAGCTTGTTCTTCAGG
The DNA here is from genome assembly GCF_001431845.1 of Calidris pugnax. Taxonomy (NCBI): domain Eukaryota; kingdom Metazoa; phylum Chordata; class Aves; order Charadriiformes; family Scolopacidae; genus Calidris; species Calidris pugnax. The sequence continues at coordinate 1,291,076 of NW_015090864.1, forward strand.
TGGAAAAGTGCTTTGTGGCCTAAAGTGTAAAATGAGAAAGGTTTTGTGTAGATAACCATAGTTTTGTTACTACCCAGCTTGCTCTTGGTCCTTCTGGAAAAATAAAACCAAAAAAAAATGGAGAAGTCTCTGGGCTGAATAATTTTGAAGCCTCCAGTAGCTTGAAATATCTCCAAACCTATTAAAACCCTAAACCAAAATAAACATTTTGTCCTCCCTTCATGGAAGCATAAAGAATGTCTTAAATCAACCCATCCACTTGCCTGCCAATACCAAATTGCCCTCAAGAACATATTCTCCAGGGCTTTGTCAAATCAGCTTTAGCATTCCTCAAGCAACAGGGGGTTCTACCACGTTCCTGGAAAGTCTATTCCACAATCTGTTCCTGTATACTTTTTAAAAAGCACCGTAAAGTGCCTGGTACCTGCAAGCACCGTAGCTGGAGAGGAATCGAGTTTTCCACTCTGTGGTAAATCCCATGTTTTCAAATATCTTTCTAGTCTGGATCCAAGGGAAAGCAAAGTATTTTCAAAATTTCCAACTAATCGCAATTCTGAGAGAAAAGGACACTTGAAGTTGATAAAACTGTTCATGTCAATAAAGACAAATTTTTGGACTGAGTTCAAGGTTTATTGCTTCTTTACAACCAATATGCTACAGCACTTAAAATAAAAAGTAGCAATGAAAAGACATTCTGAAACTGAAAACCAACACTTTTTTTTTTTTTTAAATGAAAGTTCATCCCATTAACATTTGCAAACCATTTCAGTTTTATCAAATTGGCTTTTTCCAACATTCCTTTAGAAAATTTCCCATTGGCTCTCAGACAGGGCTTTGCAATACCAAGGTCAGAAAAAGTGCTTTTTGTTTCTGCTTTCCAAGAATCTAAATGGCCCAACTATTTCTTTCCCAGAAGATGCATTTCACAGAAAATTATTATAATGTAATTGAAGGATTCCTTTTAAATTGGAGGAATTTAAATATTTTAATTAATGCATTCAGGAGCAGTACAGGATCTACGGCCAAATTCAAACGGTGCTTAGAGCCAATTCTTTTTGTTTTCTCAGAATTTTAATTCTTGTACCCTTTGTTTTCTGAATATATTTATCCAGTTAAGAACCTAAATGTTCCTTAAATTAAGGAAAGTGTCAATACACACCTTGAGCTACTCCAACATTTAAAATTAAGTCTGGGATTAATGTGGATTGTCAAATATTAGAGAAGGGGAAAAAAAATAATAATAAAAAAAAAAAAAAGAAAGAAAATAAGCCAATAAAAAAAAAAATAGAAGGACTCTTTCCCATTCAAGTGACATCAGGTCCTGGGTACCAACACGGGGCAGAATTAATCCCTCTGCTCTTGAGATCGTGTGAGCATATACCTGATGTTCACACACCTCTCCTCTGCCAGAACCCAACCCATGCCACCACCCATTCACTTCCAAATAACCCTCACCATCAAAGCCCCCCAGCATTGATTAATAATTGTTTGCAGAGGGAAGCTGCTTGCACTGTCAGCCATTTAGTATTGATTGAGGAGCCCTCTGCGAGGAAAGGCTGGGTGGCTCCACCTCTGGAAAGTGCCAATGAAAACAAAGCTGGTATTAGTGGTCCTCAGCTTCTTTGCTGGGGTTGAGAAAAAGGCAGTATTGTGGGCTGAGAGATCTTGATCTTTGCAGTTACCTAACAACAATAATAAGCACTGGATAAATAGGTGGGATACCCACAAGGGGAATCAGCAGTAGGAATTAAAAATGAATAAAGAAGAAGGAGAAGAAGAAAAAAAAAGGAAAGCGTTAGACTTTCCAGCATTCTGAGAGAAGAAGGTTTTATCCTCAGTCGGGGGAAAAACAGATTTACTAAACACGATGACCTCACTTGTTTGCATAGCATTCGGTAACGTGTATTTTATTACTTATGCTACCTCCATGCGAGCTTGCAAAGCCTTTCCAGCAGCCCTGTGAAGGATGCCGAGTGTATGGAAAAGAAATAAACCAGCTTGAGGAAGGAATGGCACAGCTGGGTGAAAGAAAAAAAAAAAAGCAACCCACAGCTAGAAACACACTGGTTGGGTGTAAAGAAAACTGAGTGAGTGAACGTACTGGGAGAAAACATTTCTCTCCTCTCCCCAGTGTCAGCTCACCAGTGAGGGTCATTTCAATTGGTGATGGGGAGGTGCAGACAGTGGTGAGAAGACACCTCTTGCTCCTTCTACTTTACAATTTATACACCATGGACTTGGTGGGCATTGGCAGATGGAGGAGACTTGTTAACAGGAAGGGTGAGTAGGTCCCATCTAGAGATGTTCCTCTGAGGGAGCAGCCTTTGTCTGCAGCCCACCTTCTGCTCCCGGAGCAACAACCCAGCACTGGGTATGGGTGAAGCTGATCAGCCCTGCTTGATGCGTAAGCAACAAAAAAAATCAGGGGTCAGGCTGTTGCACTGCACTGCAAATGTGAAGCAGAGCCTGTCTGCCAGCTCATGTGAAACATGCTGGTTATTTTTGGTGAAAGAAGTACCATCCCTCTATGCAATCAGAGGAGAGAGTGCCCCAAATGTGATTTAGTTGAAGTCAAAGCTGAGTGTTTTAGTTACTGCAAAATTTGGACCCTTAGATATGACCACAAGATATGACCATAATATGTGAAACAGGAAAACTGGTGGTCTGCAGCCCAGAGACAAAGTCCAGGGAAGCTCCAACAGCCATTTCCTAGAGCCCAGCTCTGCCTCAAAGATCTCCTTTTCCATCTCTTTGCATCAAGAGCATCTATGAGCTGGAAGGAAGTAAATGAGAGCCTGTGAAGTGAATACTAAAGTTCAACCACACTAAAAAATATAACAAAACAAAAGCACATCCCACTGGAATAATAATAATAATAATAAATAAATAAACAAACAGGGAAGGGGACTAGTATGGGTTGAAGTCAAGAGATCTCGGGGTCAGTCTCCAGTTTAAAAAAATAAAAACAAGCTGTCAAATTACTTGTCTCCTTCCATGCATTACAAGAGCAGAGGCTCTGCCTGCTCCTGGAGCAAAGATCACACAGGAATCAGTTCAGGCAAGAAATCACCTATGCAGTTATTTCATATTGAGCCCAAAGTGAGAACAAGAGATGCACGTGAGTAGCAGGTGGGTTGTTGGACCCTGTGTACCAGACAAATGGCATTTGGTCAGGGTGGGGCCTCCCCATCTGAGAATAGGGCACAAAATTATGCAGGACGTTATGCAGACCAGACCCATGCAACTGTCTGTGCATCACTTCTCCATCAACTGATGAACCTACCACTGCTTTACCCAGGCAGGAATGGAAGTTTGACTGCACAGAACATGGGTAAGAGTGGCTCTTTGAACGACCTCCAATGCCTGACCTTACCTCAGTTACGCTTGCTCCATTTCCTGGTCCTGACCTTGTGTAATGTATTTTCTTTGGTCTGTCCCAGGATCATGCTTTTTCTTTGCCTTCCCCTTTATTATCTCCTTCCCTTGTTTTCTGGGGTTAAGTTTAACATGAGAGCCATCCTCCTCCCCTAAACGTTAGCTTGGTTTCACCCCCATGAATGGCCTTGAATATGGCATCACAATCCTGGCTCCAAATAGTAGTCCAACCTGCTGAGCTGCTTGCCTTCCTCCATCCAATGAACCCCTGACAGCACATACAAGCAATGGACCCATTCTCTGACCTGCTGCAGGTGATATGGGTCCTTTCTGGTCCTCAAATAGTCACAGTACAGCAGATGTGACTCTGATGGGATGAGCCCTGTTCAGAGGCAGTAGGTCTTCACGCAGATACAGAACTATGTTCACCTTTCCAAATGGCTTTCAGCTCACACCTCTTTACCATCTGACCTCTCTGGTGTGTTGCTGGGGCAGACTGATGTGAGCTGCCTTCATCTGTGGAGACCTGCAGTCTCGTGCAGTAAATCCCTACTGCTGATAATGCATATTAATATTAAGTCTCATCAAGGTTCCTCAACAGCAAGGTGAAAGTCACAAACCAGTAGCTCATAACAATAAACGAGGCCAGCAGAGAATGGCCACATCTGATTTTATTCATGTAAATGTGGCCTGCGTGTGACCATCAGACTGGACACTGGCACCGTGGTGGGGGTGGAGAGCAAAACATACAGCCTAGAGAAAGGAGAGGCACGGCAGGGGACTTAAGTGGCTCCCGTAAGCTGTTAAGCGGGAGGAGTTGTCTCAGTGTCTACTGTGGTTAAGAGCCTCTTCTAGACGGGAGAAGTGCGTCAGCAGAGCATTTCCACGCACTTCGGCTCAGGGCTGAAAAAACAGAAGCCGTCAGCAACGCGGCAGCCGTCCCCCGAGCAGCTACACTGGGATGAGGGCAGAAGCTCCATGAGGACCCAGCCTTGCTCTCATGCTGCAGGGTGATCACGGGCAGGAGCGAGGAGCCGACCTAGTAATTGCGTGTAGGATAAACAGCAACAACAGCCTTGCATTAGCTCTTCCTCCCAGCCAACGCTCGGCCACGCCAAGGTCTAGTTGCAATGGCCAGATTCTCATCCCTGCAGCAGTTCATTCTTCGAATATGAAAAACCATACCTGATTCCCCCTTCTTTGATTTTTGAGAGGAAATTTCTCGGTAAGAAACACATGAACTTTGTGGGCTGGCATGCTCAGCCACGTCAAGGTCTAGTTGCAACGGCCAGGTTTGCATCCCTGCAGCAGTTCATTCTTCAAATATGAAACCGTACCTGATTCCCCCTTCTTTGATTTTTTGAGAGGAATTTTCTCAGTAAGAAACACATGAACTTTGTGGGCTGGCAGGGGGTAGGGTGGAAAACAACCAAACAAAAATGCCTCTTTTTGGTTAGCCACAGGGATTGCGCAATCGTCCTAGGGTGGTGTCTGCTGGCCCTTTCCAAGGAGCTCTCTCCCAGCTCCACCTGGTGGCAAAAAGGACGTTCAGGCTATTGCTGTGGGCATCAGACTGGGCTCCAAGGGGACAGGGATTTGGCTGCTGCTGGTGCCATTTTGCACAAGTGGCCCCCCTTCCGTGTGGCATTGGCTTGCCTTGTCTCTTGAGGTGGGAACAGCCCTTCACCTCATAGTTAAGTAAAGCCGATCACCTGAAGGCTCTTGTGGTGAACATGGTCTGGTGGGGAAATCCCAGCTGGGGAGGAAGGCACTTGGGAAGAAAGGAAAGGGAGCCTTGGGCTGGCAGCCAGGCAGAGCTGACAGCTGTTTGCAGTATTTGCCTTGGGGCTGAAAGCAAAGGGAGCCTTGGGCTGGCAGCCAGGCAGAGCTGACAGCTGTTTGCAGTATTTGCCTTGGGGCTGAGTCACTTCCGACTGTCAAAAATCAGGAAAGACTGTCAAGAGTCTTCTCGAAGGGTGGTTAGATCAGTCATATCTCCTAGCTTGGCATTTAGGAAATCCAATTGTCCAGGCATGGATACTTATGTCCTTTGAGATGACCTGAAGTGTCACACCTGTCCTGCTTTCTTTCTCACATGAAGGAGCGGAAGTTGCAGAGCTACCTCAAGCTGGAGAAGATAATTTCAGCTTCATGAGAAGAGAAGGCTTTGGGGACATGTCAGAGCAGTCTTCCACTATCTGAAGGGAGCCTACAAGAAAGCTGGACAAGGACTTTTTACAAGGGCATGTAGTGATAGGACTGGGGGTTAATAGTTTCAAACTGGAAGGAGTGCCCCAAATGTGATTTAGTTGAAGTCAAAGCTGAGTGTTTTAGTTACTGCAAAATTTGGACCCTTAGATATGACCACAAGATATGACCATAATATGTGAAACAGGAAAACTGGTGGTCTGCAGCCCAGAGACAAAGTCCAGGGAAGCTCCAACAGCCATTTCCTAGAGCCCAGCTCTGCCTCAAAGATCTCCTTTTCCATCTCTTTGCATCAAGAGCATCTATGAGCTGGAAGGAAGTAAATGAGAGCCTGTGAAGTGAATACTAAAGTTCAACCACACTAAAAAATATAACAAAACAAAAGCACATCCCACTGGAATAATAATAATAATAATAATAAATAAATAAACAAACAGGGAAGGGGACTAGTATGGGTTGAAGTCAAGAGATCTCGGGGTCAGTCTCCAGTTTAAAAAAATAAAAACAAGCTGTCAAATTACTTGTCTCCTTCCATGCATTACAAGAGCAGAGGCTCTGCCTGCTCCTGGAGCAAAGATCACACAGGAATCAGTTCAGGCAAGAAATCACCTATGCAGTTATTTCATATTGAGCCCAAAGTGAGAACAAGAGATGCACGTGAGTAGCAGGTGGGTTGTTGGACCCTGTGTACCAGACAAATGGCATTTGGTCAGGGTGGGGCCTCCCCATCTGAGAATAGGGCACAAAATTATGCAGGACGTTATGCAGACCAGACCCATGCAACTGTCTGTGCATCACTTCTCCATCAACTGATGAACCTACCACTGCTTTACCCAGGCAGGAATGGAAGTTTGACTGCACAGAACATGGGTAAGAGTGGCTCTTTGAACGACCTCCAATGCCTGACCTTACCTCAGTTACGCTTGCTCCATTTCCTGGTCCTGACCTTGTGTAATGTATTTTCTTTGGTCTGTCCCAGGACCATGCTTTTTCTTTGCCTTCCCCTTTATTATCTCCTTCCCTTGTTTTCTGGGGTTAAGTTTAACATGAGAGCCATCCTCCTCCCCTAAACGTTAGCTTGGTTTCACCCCCATGAATGGCCTTGAATATGGCATCACAATCCTGGCTCCAAATAGTAGTCCAACCTGCTGAGCTGCTTGCCTTCCTCCATCCAATGAACCCCTGACAGCACATACAAGCAATGGACCCATTCTCTGACCTGCTGCAGGTGATATGGGTCCTTTCTGGTCCTCAAATAGTCACAGTACAGCAGATGTGACTCTGATGGGATGAGCCCTGTTCAGAGGCAGTAGGTCTTCACGCAGATACAGAACTATGTTCACCTTTCCAAATGGCTTTCAGCTCACACCTCTTTACCATCTGACCTCTCTGGTGTGTTGCTGGGGCAGACTGATGTGAGCTGCCTTCATCTGTGGAGACCTGCAGTCTCGTGCAGTAAATCCCTACTGCTGATAATGCATATTAATATTAAGTCTCATCAAGGTTCCTCAACAGCAAGGTGAAAGTCACAAACCAGTAGCTCATAACAATAAACGAGGCCAGCAGAGAATGGCCACATCTGATTTTATTCATGTAAATTTGGCCTGCGTGTGACCATCAGACTGGACACTGGCACCGTGGTGGGGGTGGAGAGCAAAACATACAGCCTAGAGAAAGGAGAGGCACGGCAGGGGACTTAAGTGGCTCCCGTAAGCTGTTAAGCGGGAGGAGTTGTCTCAGTGTCTACTGTGGTTAAGAGCCTCTTCTAGACGGGAGAAGTGCGTCAGCAGAGCATTTCCACGCACTTCGGCTCAGGGCTGAAAAAACAGAAGTCGTCAGCAACGCGGCAGCTGTCCCCCGAGCAGCTACACTGGGATGAGGGCAGAAGCTCCATGAGGACCCAGCCTTGCTCTCATGCTGCAGGGTGATCACGGGCAGGAGCGAGGAGCCGACCTAGTAATTGCGTGTAGGATAAACAGCAACAACAGCCTTGCATTAGCTCTTCCTCCCAGCCAATGCTCAGCCACGTCAAGGTCTAGTTGCAACGGCCAGGTTTGCATCCCTGCAGCAGTTCATTCTTCAAATATGAAACCGTACCTGATTCCCCCTTCTTTGATTTTTTGAGAGGAATTTTCTCAGTAAGAAACACATGAACTTTGTGGGCTGGCAGGGGGTAGGGTGGAAAACAACCAAACAAAAATGCCTCTTTTTGGTTAGCCACAGGGATTGCGCAATCGTCCCAGGGTGGTGTCTGCTGGCCCTTTCCAAGGAGCTCTCTCCCAGCTCCACCTGGTGGCAAAAAGGACGTTCAGGCTATTGCTGTGGGCATCAGACTGGGCTCCAAGGGGACAGGGATTTGGCTGCTGCTGGTGCCATTTTGCACAAGTGGCCCCCCTTCCGTGTGGCATTGGCTTGCCTTGTCTCTTGAGGTGGGAACAGCCCTTCACCTCATAGTTAAGTAAAGCCGATCCCCTGAAGGCTCGTGTGGTGAGCATGGTCTGGTGGGGAAACCCCAGCTGGGGAGGAAGGCACTTGGGAAGAAAGCAAAGGGAGCCTTGGGCTGGCAGCCAGGCAGAGCTGACAGCTCTTTGCAGTATTTGCCTTGGGGCTGAGTCACTTCCGACTGTCAAAAATCAGGAAAGACTGTCAAGAGTCTTCTCGAAGGGTGGTTAGATCAGTCATATCTCCTAGCTTGGCATTTAGGAAATCCAATTGTCCAGGCATGGGTACTTATGTCCTTTGAGATGACCTGAAGTGTCTCACCTGTCCTGCTTTCTTTCTCACATGAAGGAGCGGAAGTTGCAGAGCTACCTCAAGCTGGAGAAGATAATTTCAGCTTCATGAGAAGAGAAGGCTTTGGGGACATGTCAGAGCAGTCTTCCACTATCTGAAGGGAGCCTACAAGAAAGCTGGACAAGGACTTTTTACAAGGGCATGTAGTGATAGGACTGGGGGTTAATAGTTTCAAACTGGAAGGGGGGAGATTTAGATTAGATATTAGGAAGAATTTTTCACTATGAGGGTAGTGAGACCCTGGGCCAGGTTGCTCAGAGAACTTGTGGATGCCCCATCCCTGGAGGTGTTCAAGGCCAGGTTGGATGGGGCTTCGAATAACCTGATGTAGCTGGAGGTGTCCCCTCTCTTGGCAGGGGTGGAACTAGATGATCTTTAAGGTATGTAGTGGGAGGTGTCCCCTCTCATGGCGGGGGTGGAACTAGATGATCTTTAAGGTCCCTTCCAACCCAAAACATTCTATGATTCATCAGTGCATTTGGCATGACCATAATGATAAGATGTAGAAAGCAAAGGTACAGATATAGCCATCCCCAGATAACATGATATTAATCCAGAACCTTTCAAAGGCCTTGATCTTTTGGATGAGTCAGACACCAACTCTCAGTCAAGATAGCTCCAGGATTTGGTCACCTCCTGGTCCAAACTACAGCTCAGGCCAGGCTTTACCACAAATTTCTCCAGCTACAACAATCAGAACAGCAGCAGCAAAATCATTGTCTGGTTTGCTTTTTGCTATGTTACCTTCTGAGAGAAGAGAAGAAAAAGAGAAAAAGAAAAAGAAACAGAGAGAGAGACAAAGAAAGCAAGAAAGCAAAGAAAGTCCCTGTAGCTCCAGACCAAGTGCAGAGCATCCCTCCCCAAAAGCAGGGATTAATTCATCTCTTTTTCAAAAGCTGCAAATTTGATATTTTAAAACATATGTTTCCTGAGAAAACAGAAAGAAAAAAGAACTATGTAAAAGTCTCCATTTTTTCCATTTTTAATTAATAAACATCTAAGTTCTAAATGTCACAAATTATCAAAAATCATGAACTGGCAAAAAGTCCTGGGACTGGCTCATAGCTAATTAAGATGCTACAGACTGAAGGATGTAATACTTTACTTTAACGTTTAATGTAAAGCTGTTATTACAAATACTGTTACTGTCATATACATTTGCAGCAAATGCTCTTGGCGAAGGATGTAATACTTTAACATTTAATGTAAAGCTGTTATTACAAATACTGTTACTGTCATATACATTTGCAGCAAATGCTCTTGGGAAGGCTGTGTGTGTCCTTTGGGGATCTTCCCTTAGCTTACAAGTAACAGCTTGGCTTATTCATCCCAGGAGCTGAGGTCACTGGTATGAGAAACATCAGGGTGTGAGAAGTGAAGCCTTTGTAGGAAGTTATAAGGGCTATAGAGGGCTAATTCTGGGTTCAGAAACACCAATGAAGCTGTTTAGAGACAGTACAGTATAAGGAAAGGAAGAGAAAAAGGGGAGGCAAAGCCATGGGGCTAATGCTTCCGAAAAGGCTCATCCTACTAGAATCCTGCTTATTCCATAAAATGCCCAAGCATATGTTAAGCTAAAGCCACATGGAGACCAGCAAAGCAGATGTCCCAATCTAACCTCCGCCCATCAGGATCTCCAGGGCAGTTCAGTGCAGCTCAAGTGTCCTCCACCCACTCGGGCAGATCCCTTTGGGAAGGGAGAGGTGCCGATGTGAGCAGCGGCAAGACACCGAGGACGCAACACGAAATCTGCAGTTGGCTCTCTCCTGGGGCAGAGAACAGCATAAAGGGCATTTCCAACCCCCAAAAAAATAAGGCACGTTCTCTCCCTTAACTCCAAAATCAGCCAGTATGCATGGAAATAACCAAGGTGAAGTCAGTAATTGCTCATTAATTCCAAAGCAACTTTAACAGTGGTCATCATAATTCCCATAAGCTCTAGTTGAATTACAGCTCAGGTGGGGACAGGTTTGACAAAGCATTTAGGGAGGAGCATTTAACAAGAAGTTTGCATTTTGTTACCTACTCAGATTTTATGCTTTTCACAAGGACAGTATTTTTCTCCTCAAAGTGATAAGGACTAACTGCATATCACAGCATCTGTTTCCTTCAATTAGTGATTCCTACAAAGAATGTACCAGACTTTTAAATAGCAAGCTAGGAGCTTTGTGTAAAGCAAGAATGTTCTAAAATTCTTCTTTGGGAAGAAAAGAACAGGGGGAAAAAATGATGCCTGATTAGAAATAAATAATTCCTGAAGTATGGAACATATCTCCAGTTCTGTAACTCTTGAATACTTAAATTATAATTATTCCACACAGCTGTTTGGTTTGCATTTTGAGTTTAACCTGATAGAACAGGCTCTGAATTTCTGTCAGGATTCTGTCAGAATAAAGAATCCCAAAATATAACAGAAATATGGATTCACATGTAAACAACCTTCACTTTCTGAGAGCGCTCCAGGTCTCTCTGATCAGGAGACCACAGCAAAGCCCTCACACTGCAGGAATTTAAATTTACAATGCAATTTACTGTCACAATAAAACAACAGCTGACTTCTCTGCATGAAACCAACTAGATCTGCTCAAAACAGATATTTACCATCTTTTCTTTCACTAGTCCAGTATTTGCCATCATTTCCATTTCGCTCAGAGGCACCACTAACTATCCTTGATGGAATCAACAGAATGAGACACCCACTGGAGTTCACAGGATTGCTTAAGTGAAGATTTCCACAACCTCTAATGTGATGACCAATGAAGGAAAAGCAATTTAGGACAACCATCTTCCTGCCAAGTCCATCACGTGCTCTATGCTGCCTCCATGCACACTTTGCTGTGACCTGGAAATTAGGAAATAAATTATTTGACTTCCTGTAAAGTCATTTGTCTTGATTGTAGATGGCACATTTCAGTGCCATAACAGCTGTAGTAACTGAGATGAGCCAGCCCAGCAGGGAGAGGGAACCATGAAAGAGTCCGCCAAGCATGGTTTGGGCAAGACCACCATCAGCCCAGGGCTTTGAGATGGGATGCCCCAAGCATGCAAAAAATGCTAAGAATGGCTTCTTCTTGGTTTTTTCCAAATGTCAGCTGGTAGATGTATATTTTTTAAAGAGGGTGAATTCAAAGTTAATAGTTTTTCCATCTTTAATCCTTACAAAAAGTAATGAAATCTCAAACACTTAGTGTCTTTTGTCCGAATCATCAAGTAGGGTTAGCTGATAGACTTTCCCAGTAGATGTTGGAGGATTCCCTAGGGCTGGAGGTCCCTCCAGTTTATACCTCAGTGCCCAACCACCTTTGTTTTCTTTTTATTTCCTCATCCCTCCCTCAGGCTGCCCAGTTCTCCTGGGACATGGATCACAGAGAGCCTGGTCCTTCTTTAACAAGCATAATCCCTTGAGGAATTCTTCTGTGCAAGCGAGGGGGAGAAATGAGTGATAATTTATGATGGGTGCCTTTGCAATTAGCACCTTGGAAAATAACGCTGCCTGGGGAAGCTGAGAAGGCCACAACTGAAAGTGTAGCCAGGACAGAAGTGTCATTCTGATGCTAAGTCTAAATTCTTATTAAAGTCAATTGGAGCTGGAGGTGGTGGAAGACAAGAATAACATAACCTAGAGGTAGGGGCACAGCCCCAGGCAACCAAAGTTCTGAAACTCTTCTTCCTTGGTCTTACCTGATGCAAAATCAAGCTCTTTAATGATTTATTGGCCAGATGGCACCTAGCAAACTGGGGCTACTATTAGAGACTTTGTATGGGCAGTTCATCATCAAAGGAGAGGTGGAAAATGGACTAAAACACAGGCTCTGGACTTGAATTTTAACATTTATAACTGATATTCTAGTATCAGTTCCATGGGTGTGGGATTTCACATGCTGATTAGAGCCCATTAAGGTCTTTCTATTGACTCCTGAAGGCTTTGTATCAGCCTCTGAGTTTGGCAATCTTGCAGTGAATGCTGCTAACCATTAAATTTATAGGATACGTGAATGTAAATATATAAGTACAAGCTTAGATACATATACACACACATACAGATAACCCAAGGCATGACCAAAGGAGAAAGAGGCATATGAGAGGCACCACTTACCCTCTCTGTTGTTCTCTAGGTTTGATTATCTCTTCATTAAACACAGGTGGAAGTCACACTACCTGCATTCCTTATATAGGTACCTCGGCTAAATAATTAAAGAAAGCTGTGGCTGTTCAGTCCTTGAGCATGTTGAATGAAGCAGTGGAAGGCTCTGTAGGTCCTACAAACAGTGTTAAGCACAAAATTGGATTACCCTCACTTTGGTTGTCTTTTGGCATGAGGTCTTTTTCAAGGTTACAACTGGCTACAACTTATCCAAAAAGCAATGAATTTTGTGAGGTTTAGTTATAGTTACTCACCATTAAAAATATTACTTCAGTGGTACCCGGAGGCTTATGTGCTGGAGCATCTGTGATGGACTTGTTTCTTGCTTCAGTCCTGTCCTGACTAACCAGGAAGGCCAGCCTTCCCTGAGATGTGGTTTCCCCACCAGCAGAATAAGAGAACTTACCAACAAATACTTCAGGCTTAGTGTGTGAGGATTATTTGTAGAGCACTTGAATTTCTGCATCTATTTTAGCAGATTTAAAGAGTGGCAAGGAACGTTCCTGGGCACTGGAACTTGGTTGAATATATTGTTAAAATATTAGAAAATACCTGGCGTGCTTTTGGCTCAGGTAAAATCACACTCCCAAACAATTCCTGGGCATGGTTCAAGAGTTAGCATGTGCCAAGGGCCATTCCCAGGAGATATTTTGCATAGAGCCGCCTTGTTCTGGAAGGCAAGAGCATTTAATAGGTTGGATGTGGGCTGTTTAATGCCAGGTGGCATTAGCATGAGAGCTAAATGTAATTAATTAGTGCAGATGTAGCCAGAAAGTCTAAGCTATTCCCTATACTGACGCTGTGACTCTTGGAAGCAGGAGCAGAGATGACCTGGGAGAGGATGTAGAAGGATGTTCTTTTCTTTTCCTTGCAACTGGTTGCATCTCCACTCGCTGTCTCTGTATCCCAGGTTCTGAGGGAAATGCTCTATTTTACATTTAACAACAGCTATACCCTTTATTAGCCTGGCTCCAGCCCACCAGTACTGTTGCCAACAGTGCAAGGGAGTCATACGTTTAGCGTCATCTCCAGCCAGCTTTGATTCCTACTGCAAGAGTGGTAGTTGGCAGAAGTGAAGGTGATAGCTTCTAGCATAAGCCTGGAGAGCCAGGCTTGAAGCAAATCCATAGGGAAACACATGAATCATGCCACTATCCCATCTGCTTCCCATCGCAGAAAGGCAGGATATGAACACTGAAGTGTAGCACGATTTTTGTCTTTCCTAGTCACAGGTGGTGGCCCCTCCATCTCAAATACTGTTGAGGGCACTTGCCACTACCTGGTTCTAGGCTCATTTCTCAAAATGACCAAGGCGTGAGTTTGAGCAAGACACAACTCCTTTCTAGCCATCTTTCAGCCCTCTGACTCTGAGTTTGTACTTCCGTTTAGACTGAAAGAGGGTTAGCATAGCATCTGTCTCTTAAATAACTCAGTTAGGACCTCTACAAAGAAGTCACAGAGCTTGAGCAATGCTAATGATGAAGATGAATCAATATCTGAGAGCTCACTCTCCCACCTGATTTCTTGGTAATTATATGGTTTTTATCCCAAGTAACAGACATTTTCATTTTTCATACCTATTTAAGAGGAGCTCTGCATAAAATTTGTCCCCTTGTTATTTTTTCTTTCTCTTTCTCCTCATTCTGCTTTGTTGTTTTTTGGGTTTTTTCGCTCACAAATGCACATGCTCTTCTGCATTCATCTGTGCTTAGTCCCTAGTTTCCTAGCTGGATTATACACAGTTGTACAGTAAACACATCCCTCAGATGTGTAGCTAGGAAGCTATATATATATATCACACAGAATCTTCTAGGTTGGAAGGGACCTTAAAGATCATCTTGTCCAACCATCAACCTAACTGACAAAAATAGACACCCACACAACAAACAAGGAGCATCATCACTAAACCAGACCTCCCAGCACTACATCAACCCGTCTTTTGAACACCTCCAGGGATGGTGCCTCAACCACCTCCCTGGGCAGCCCATTCCAATGGCTGAGAACCCTTTCAGTGAAAAAATTTTTCCTAATATATATATATAGCTTGTAAGAGGTTCAGGCAAGTCCCTATCTCTTTCTAAACTAAAGGCACTTCTATTGTTTATTGGATTTTGCTTGATTCTCATGCTCCCCTGCCGCTCAGCACATCCAGAGATCCAGGCTGAAACCACCTTCTTGCAAAGACCTAGCAGTGGCCCATAGGAAAGCAATGGGAGAAAGAGGGGAAGGAAACCTATTTTGTTTTTCTGGGGGTGAAGTGTCTCATGCAATAGTCTTATTTTCTTTTTTTTTTTTTAATCCCAAATTTTTACAATATGCATTCTAGCTTCACCCACTTCCTCTGTGGGAACAGCTGTCAAAACGCTGTTACATCCTAGGCTACTGCGGCTTTACGACTCACATTAGCAGCTCTTTAAGGGTCTGGCGGAGGCTGGCTGTGAGGTTTCAAGCCTGTGATTTCTCATTAGCCAACTGCCAGGAAGTGTAAGGCAAGGTCAGATGGGAAGCTGAAGGCAGTGAGGAGGTACGCTGCAGGGTTTGATGGGAGGTAGACCAGAGGTACCTCCGTGGATCCCCCATCTCCAATCCCATCACCTTCAATCATCCACTCTTCTTGTTTAAAACCACCTGGACCAAACATCAGCCTGGTTCCTCAGAGCTCTGTGCTGTTCATTCTCATCTCAAGGGAGGGATGAAGGAGGAGGGAGCCAGACTCTTTTCAGTGGTTCCCAGTGAGAGGACGAGGGGCAACGGGCACAAGCTGGAACATAAGAGGTTCCACTCAAATATGAGGAAAAACTTCTTCACGGTGAGGGTGACAGAGCCCTGGAACAGGCTGCCCAGGGAGGTTGTGGAGTCCCCTTCTTTGGAGATTTTCAAGACCTGCCTGGATGCTCCTGAGTAACATGCTCTAGCTCTAGGCAATCCTGCTTCAGCAGGGGAGTTGGACTAGATGATCTCTATGGTCCCTTCCAACTCTAGAAATTCAGTGAAATTCTCTCTCAGTGAAATCACAAGGGGCAAAGCAAAATGAAAAGTAGAGCATTGGTTGTGCAGGGTTCTCACTGATTTAGTAAACATTTCCTTGGGTGGATGCTAAGCTCTGAGGAGTACAACAATGCAATGAAATACCAACATCACCATGATAGCGGATAAAGATACCGTCATCTCTGTTTGAGGATGGACAGTGCTGATTCGGTGCAAAGTATTGAGGAGCCATCTCTTAAAGGGTTGGTTAAAGGCCTGGATGTGATTGCTGCACCACAGTGAAAAATGAGATTGGAAGGCAAAATAAGTGCAAGACTTTTGCATGCATGGGAAAGAGAGAAATGGATAACCAACTCTGACTTCGTGAAGCACTTTGGAGACGCAGGCCAGAGTTTTCAAAGTCCTCCAGCATGCCATCAAGAACACAGTAGCCCTTGTTTAATAGTATAAACTGTGATGTACTGACGTCTATCAAGGGTACACTGAAACGACAGCTGTAGCTAAAGCTCTTTCCGAGCTCAGTTTTTCTATCACATGCCCAGTCAGCCTGCCAAGCAACTTGGGTTGGCTGTCTGCTTGTTTGAACCATCTGGACCACACTTAACTGCCTCGACAGGGTGCCAAACTGTTGAGAACGAGTACCTGGACACATGCGTGAAAGCCATTAAGTTACTGCAGGGTAGGAAATTCCCTCCTGCCAGCTGAACCATTACTGGGTATGTGCTTTTTCTTACCCCACCCCATGCAGATGCTTTATATTAACATGCTTAATTGACCTTTGAGGCAGATGACAAGGATGCCTGTGAGGGGTTGCCTGCCTCAGCAGACAGTAGCTCATTAATCCAAACAGCCTCTTATTCAACAACCCACCACCTGCTATCTCAATAAGATCTTTTCTGCCACAGGTTTTGTCTACTCCGGGGCTAGGTTTTGGGTCAGGTTGTTGGTTTGTTTGATTTAAACTTCTTGAGCAGTTGGATGACTCAGGTGACTGCTTATGGATTTCTCAGCTTTCTCCACATCCACACAAAAAAGCAGCATTTGTAAACCATCCCACAGCTGTGGTCCAGAGCAGCAGCATCTCATTGCATGAACACATGTATGGGGGCAT
Source organism: Calidris pugnax (assembly GCF_001431845.1). Taxonomy (NCBI): domain Eukaryota; kingdom Metazoa; phylum Chordata; class Aves; order Charadriiformes; family Scolopacidae; genus Calidris; species Calidris pugnax. Next base: position 1,307,695 of record NW_015090864.1, read on the forward strand.
CATATTGTTTCTCAGTGGCTTTGCAAACCCAAATCACGAGCAGGTTGTTAAATGAACAGCAACAGACTCTGGTTATTTAAAGATCAGCTGAAATGATTTTTAGGTACCAAATAGCTCAAGAAGGCCTTTGTGCAGAAAGACATTTGATCAGGCAAGACAATACGTAGCCTGGGATAATGACAAGTTTTTTAATTGTTGTCATTCAGCCAGACTAAATTTGGCCACATCCTCCCTATTTTGAGCTCCTGTCAAATACTTGACCAGAGTAACTTTGCAATCCCTTCATGACAATGACGTTCTGCCAAGGTATCATGACTTCTCCAGCAAATCCCATCAAAAGCTGATGGAGTCCATCAACCTTCTCAAGCTTGTTTAACATTGTATTGCTCAAAACACTGATACAGCATCTGGCCCGACCCAGAGCACTCTGTAACGGCCCTGAATCAAATGGTACTTTGTGAGCTGGTTCGCTGGGAGAGTAGAAGATGTGAGGAGGACAGAATCTGGGGGTTTTGGCCTTGCTGTAGACAGGTCACTCCACGATCATGCAAAAGGGCCTAAGGATGGACAGATCTCAGAGTTCACTTGGCAAGGATTAGTTTTTGCCAAGGCTGGGCTTGTTAAGGACCCATCTTCTGAGCTGTTGACTCTGCTTTCTGCAGGTAGAATTACTGCAGAGAGAAAAGGAGACCATGTTCTTCTGTGAAGACTGTGAGCATCCCTTCCCCTGAAAGTCCAGGAGCTTTCAAAGAGGAGAAGACTGCAACAGGACCAAATAGATGAGGATCTCCACCACTCAATCAATTAATGGGCATCATTTCAGCACCCTACTAGGCTTTATGGTCTTTTGAGGCTTACATTAGCCACAGGCAGAGGCTGGCTCCAGGACCAGCAGTCAGGAGTACTGCTGAGGGAGGCACAGGGGCTCCCACAACCACTGAATGTAGATCTTTATCAACAGATGTGAAGAAAGAGGCGCACGCTTCAAGTATAATTTAAAATACATTTATTGTTTCATTTGTTCTGGCTTTTTTTTGTTATACAAAGATGTTAAATAACTTAAATACATTCTCAACAGTCACTCAGAATCAGATTTATACCTACAAGCTGTACATATGAGGTAGAGAAAAATAACTTAGGCTCCCATAAGACATTGGAAAAAAAAAAAAAAAAAAAAAAAAAAAAAAAACAACCAACCCCTCTGAGAATGTAAAGGTTAATCTGGTGACACACAAGTACAACTTCTGTACATGAAAGTAGTATGTTGCTGATTGATAGCGAACAAATCTTATCCTTTGCATGAATAACAGTGAAGCCCCCCAAAAAAAAATAAAAAAAAAAAAAAAAAAAAAAGAAAAATACTAATCCTTCATGTTAGTATTCCCACCTCCCTTTAAAAGGAAAAGCCATCCCAAGTGTGCAAAACAAATCCTAGACTTTACATTCAGGCCTCAAAGGGCATTGTTAGAGACTGGGGTGGAGTGGAATAAGGAGAAATTCCTGTGTTTGGTGATTGCTGTTTCAGATGGGTCCATGTCCAAGGGGAGCTGGTAGGGTTATCTACACGCAACCTTGCTTAGCCCTGAACTCATCCCCACCTCTACTAACTTAGGTGCGTGTCCTAATCCCCTTTTGTTGTCAGCAGGGAGAAACTGGCACCTCCACATGGGTCAAAATACCTTCTAGAGATGCCTACACTGGTTGGAGACAGAGCCTGGGCAAGTGAGCCTGCACTATGGGCTCCTTATCTAAGCAGGGATGACTCCAGACAATTTGCAAATGCCCCACTATTCCAAACATGTCAGCACCTCTCCCAACTCTCCTGAACAATCCCATGATGAAAGGGAGGACTCGGTGAGAGAGGAATCTCCTGTCCTTTTGGGTCACCTGGCCAAATGCCACTGAGAAGAGGTTTGCCTGCTTCTGAAAACCTTCAGCAACAACTGAGAAAAAATGCGCGGTTTAGATGTGTCCCCTGATAGCCTGCTGAATTTTCATTCGTCTGAACCATTTATGGTCTTAAATTACACCCTACTCACTCCCTGTCCCTGAAGAAACATAGTTACGGGAAGCCTACCATGATGCCAGAGCTAAGCTGTGCTTGCAATATCCATTTTCTTGTCCTTCCCACCCACAAATACTTGAGATTCCCATTTTTTTGGTTCAGAAATATTCTATTTCCTGGAACCTGTAAATAACTTGGTCAAATCCAATGTTCATCAGTGAAAAATACATTTAAAAGCTATTCAGTGGCAATATTCATGGCCCTAAGCTTAACTGCTTTAGCAAGGACTGGATTTCTACTGGCCTGATCCTGTGCTATACTGAGCCTCCTTCAAGTTACGCTGGCAGTAATGGTCGTAAAAGGCACTATTTCTCTTACAGGAAAATGTTGCTCTCCAAAAGTCATCACCTACTTAGCATCCTGAAAACCGAAAGCCAGGATGAGCTGACCATGGAAGCCCGACTCAACCCAACAGATGTGCACAGAGCTGGATAAACCAGGAACGAAGAGCTTTGCTGCACCTGTTTTATTGAGTACAGAACAGACCGAATTTTACTGCAACATCAACTGAGGAATTTTTCACAGGCACTATAATCCACCAGAAAATTACCTTAAGCGGCATCTATTCCATGAAAGTACCCTTGAGAAATCTGTCCCTTCATCTGGGTTCTCATCCAACCCTACTACAGCCAAACCAACCTAACTTCTCCTCATGTCTTGGCTAAAATAGGGCAGCTGAAAAACGATTAACAAAGAAATTCAAAACCTGGGCTGAAGGAAGGCAGATGTGTACGAGCTGGCCAACCACAAAAAAAAAAAATCCTCAGAAATTATTTCTCCCCTGCTCAGGTCTCCAAACCAGCAATCCCAAAAGCTCTTTTGAAAACAGATGGTCCATAACTCATCCCCTGCTTCCAAAGGTGAATGACAGGCTTCCTGAACCGCAGCGCACTGAGTTCCCAGCTCCCCAGTTTTACACTGCCCCATTCAAATAGATTAAAATTGCTTGCGTTAGATCAAACCTGGAATTTGGTCCTCTCCATTAAACCTTTTCATGTGCTGAGTTTATTTTTTTTTCACCAATAACCTTTTTAAGAGTCATTCTTCCCAGGCCAACTGAGATCAATGGTAAATATGTAGTTACTGTGGATAAGTTTTGGGTTTCCTCCATCCAGGGCCATCTCAAGACCAGGATGCAACACTGAAAAAGGGTAAGCTTGATGTTTTGGGGTAGTTTTTTGCATTTTAATTACAAGGTACTCATTCTACATAAGTCATTTTTAGTGTAAAGAATTTTTTTTTTAAAAAAAAAAAGCCCCTTTGATTAAACACTTCTTGTTTCACCAACTGGAGTCTTTTGAGAGCTGGAAGACAATGAGAATGTAACGTTTAGGACTTGTTTTGCATTTCTCCACATCCGGCATATATGAGTCAGTCACACAGAATAGAAGCTTGTTAAAAAACAGATGACGGGTGCAACAATTATTTGTGTGGGTTTTTATTTCTTTTAATAGAAAATTCTAATATAAAACAGCAAACATTTTCAGTTTGCCTTGTTTACAAAAATATTATATATATTTTTTTTATATTTCTGACATAACTAAATGCACTATTCAATAAAAATATTCTTCCATCAGCTAACTTCTCTTTTAAAAAAAATTAATAAAAAAGTTATATAAATAATGGTTGCACCCCCCCGCCCCAAAACTGATCTTGCAAGTCTTGCTGGATCAGCTTAGGAGAACCAACACTTTGACACTTTTGGGGGAACAGGGGATGAAAGGGGACCAGAAACCAGAGATGTCCCCTACACCCATCCATTCTTCTCCAGTTATATCTACTGTAAAAACCTATTTTTTGGGGGGTAAGAAAACGGGAAAAAGTTGCTTTGCACTTTTTTTTTTCTTCTATATGAAATGACACCATGAAAGATTCAGGGACCCAAATCTGCTCTTGTAGTAGTTTTACAAAAATGAGCAATTTCATTGAATTGCACTGGAGATCCAATGGTGTGGTGGTAGCATCAGCCTCTCTGGAAAAATCCAATTTCATACAGCTGGAACAAAAAGGAGGTTACAAGACACTACCCAATGCTTTATAAAGGACTTCAGGGTCTCTTATCTAGGGATTTCTGAACTCGTGTACGAGTAGCAGAAGCCAGAAGCTCATGCTCCTTGGGTTAATTCAATTCCAACTCATTTATCACCAACAGAAAAAGACAGGTCAAGCACTTGAGAGGGTTGGACATCTTTTCTACCAGCTGCTACTTGTTTGATCCTACTCAAGCTCCACTGGATTTTTCCAAAATTAGGCTTTTCCCCCCATTCTTTCTTCAAAGATAAGGCAAACATTAGAAAACGCTGGAACTAAACGCCACCCCACACCCAAAACACACGCAACACGGTGCAGGGGGAAGAAGAAAAATAACCCACATATGTTTTACCACCCTAGGTCAAAAGGCCAAGAAGACAAGTTCTCCTGATTTCAGAGTGTTAGTATATTTTATACACTGCCTATACATTTAACACATGTGCCTCGCTACTATTTAGTTATTTATAATTATTTTTTTTTTTTAACCACAGGAGAATAAACCTTGCTATTTACAATATATAACAGGCAAGTAATATATCCACATTAACATAAATACAATTTGGGTTTTGTGGTTTTTTTGTTGTTTTTTTTGTTTTTTTTTTTAAATACTTACAGAAAGCATCCAGGCTTCAGTGCGTGAGTTATAATACACAGAAGAGCTCTTTCACTCAGTAGTTCATTCACTCTTTGCCTCTTTCATCTCGTCAAGCTTTGACAGTCTGCCTTACTGCCCACCCATCCCTCTCTCTCCCCTCCACTGCCAAACACACCGGGGCTACCCTTTCCCATCCGACCCAGGCATTTTCTCTGCAATGATACCGATGCCAACGCTGCCCTCTCTTCTGCATCTAGGGCCTCATTCTCCTCTCACACCAGTGCAATGTGGAGTTACTCCAGCGAGGTCAACGGAGACAGAGACACCAGTGAAAAGAAGGAAAATGAGGCCCATGGTTTAAATATAACAATAATAATAATAATAATTAATAATAATAATAATAATAATGCACATAATATGCGGCCCACTCTTTAATTAGGAACAAATAGGGTTTGTTTTTTTTTAAAAAAAAAAGAATGGAGCCAGACATAGTAATTCAGACCCAAAAATCCTCATGTTTTGAGCAGGTTTGGATCTGGCCTTACTTTGGAGGGGAAGAGCTATCCTAGCACACACACAAAAATGTAACAGTGAGTTTGCACATATGTGTGTGAGAGAGAGACAGACAGAGAGACAGAGGGAGAAAGAGAATTTAACATAATACCACATTGAAACCATAAGAAGGTCCTTCTGAAGGGCTTTACAATAAATAGATGTTCGTTCAATATTTATATATATATTTATGTGTCAGCGTGCGTGTATATATATATATACACACACGCACACACTGAATAATATGTTTCTAGTCAGTTTATTTTTTAAACCATTAGATAAACTGCTCGTGGGTAACTTTCAAAGCGGTGCATCTCCCAGAAGCCGTGAGACCTTCCTGCAAACCTTCTGTCTCCAACGTGCCACCGCGCTTTTGCCATGGTGGAAGGGACAAACACCGTTGTTTGTGTGGGTTCCTCCTTCTCCAAGACTCCAGAATTGTACAGCAAAAAAGCAAACATCAAAAAAAAAAAGAGATGGTGTGCTTCATTTTGCAGGACCATAGTGCTGTTAACCGTAACATCCTGTCCCTCCCCATGCCCCCACCTCAAGATTTGATGCCAACGAGCCAGGCTGGACTGCAGGTATTTGTTACCAAGAAAAAAAAAAATATATCTTTTCTCCTCCCAGTAGATGCACATGAACAGATTAGATATTAGTGGCTACCATTTGGGGAAAAAAAAAATAAAAAAAAAAAAAGAAAGAAACGAAAAAATAATGGTCCATCTTGGAAAACTGCTCTCTTTTCATGTGGCCAACATGTATCCACTTGAAAAACTCCAGCCAGCTTTCCTCTTTTGAGAACCAATTCAATGGCTTACATTGAATAAGTGGGAATTGCTACTACTGGACAATCAAAAATTGCTACCAAAAATAAAACCAAATGCCCTCCACTCTCCAATGTTTCCTCAGAAAGCTTCGTTGAGGCATTCGCTGGCTGCTTCCAATCCACTTTTACGTGACTGAAGGATATTGCTGCATCAAGTCCTGGATTGCAAGTATCCTCTTCAAAGGAAAAAAGAAATGCTGAACATTGTCATCTGTTTCCCAGCATCAGAGCGATTTATCTCTGCAGTCAATTTCTGGCTGCTCTGGCCACTTGATAGTTTGTCTCGGCGTCAATTAGTTTTTCCGGATCCAATAGTTGGTTACCATTTAGCAGTTGTATTTTTAAAATACAGTTCTCAATCTAGTGGTTAAAAAAAATATATATATATCTTAAGGTCATAGGGTTTACATACAGCTTGTGTCATGTACCACTGCCATGGTTTAGAGTAAATGGAATGATGACCGAGTAAAAGAAAAGTCAACTCCTCCAGAGGTCTGATCCAGTCCAAAATGGCTGCTATACAATGCAAGACAGCACTGTGTTCCAAAATGCACTCGAATTTCTCTTGTTCTACTCAGAAACACACGTCCAAATTCAGCTGGTATAAGACTAAAAAAGTTCCAGTTTGGATTTCTGAAGCAGTTACCACAGGGTGAATTCGATCAACGAGAGGTGGGAAGAGGAGAGGAAAAAAAAAACATGCACAAAATGAAAATAAAAAAAAAGTATCTAGTGGTTTAAAAAAAAAAAAAAAAAGATAGGGATAATGCTAAAGAAACTGCATTTGCAGAAGTTCTTTTAAAAAAAGAACATGTGATTGGACTGAAGGGGACAGGCACCTCTGGTTTTCTACTGTCTTCCCAACCTCTTTCTTGGATACATTTCTGTCTGCGACATGGTGGACCCAACATTTTTTGAGCTGTACTTGGTGATCAAAGCGTGCAGATATGGAACTGTGGTTAAAAAGCTCACCCTCCCAGCGGGTCTCTTTGTCAGAGCCTTGTTTGCTCGATGTGCAGAAACTTCACCAGAGGAACCATCAGGGTTGCTCCTAGCTTTACCCTACACACTTCTCTCCGCTTTTAGAAGGGGAAAAAATTTGACCACTTCCCGTACCATCGCATTCAAAGCAGAAAGATCTTTCTTTTGTACCTGCTTAGCTCTCTAAGCAGTTGGGTAAGCTTCAGGAATAAAGTAGTACTGGTTATTTATGCCAAAGAAAATATATTAGCCCAGGAGTTCATGGAGGATTGATGAAACGATCAAGATGTCCCAAGGATAAATGATCTGTCAAACTGCATAGACGACTACGGTGAAGGTCAACTGGTGTCTAACCCCAGTGTGACAGGCACTTAATTCCACGTGGTTGGACCTCATTAAAATTCAGTCTACAGGAAAACAAAACAAAAACAAAAACAAAACAGCAACACAGCTGGGTCACCTGTACCCTACAAAGTGCTTATGTCTCGACATAGCTTTCAGATCCCAGAAGGTCAATCAAACCCTGTTTGTCTCCGTATGTAGTTCTCATAGATCGCCATCGCCCATCACCGAGGGTTGCTTGCCATCAAGCAGAAGACGTATCAGTCTTTGCAGGTGTAAACCTCTTCTCTCTGGGTGCACTGCTTGCATTCCACGTAGCAGCACCAACGGACCTGACATTGGCACGGACGGGTGACCACCCGGCTTTGCGTATTGTGCCCTCGCCCGCAGCAGATACTGTCACAGTTCTTGTCTTTGTAACATTTCCTTCCTGAAGTCCCAGGCGAGTATCTACTCATCATACAGAAGCTTGGGGAATCGTCAATGTAGACAAGATCCGTAGTCCTTGGGATTTGATCACTGTGACCAGGGATGGACTTCTTGGGTGGGGAGATGTCCCCTTCCCCCGTGGCCTCGTTGGTAGTGCTGCCCACTTTGAGCGATGTCTCGTACTTCTGCTTCAGCTGCTTCCCTATTTCATGGAATGGAGAGAGCTGCCTCCAGCACGTTCGGACAGTACAGGATCCAGATACGCCGTGGCATTTACAGGTTGTCTCCACTCCAGCTTTGATGACCTGCAGACACACACGGCCCCAAAATAAAGTCAGTTATGAGGGAAGAAATCAAGACACAAAGCCAAAAAAAAAATAAAAAAGAAACTATCAAGGCTGGCTTGGCTTGGTCTCAAATCCCTTCTAAATTATTTCATTGGGTTTTTTTTTATTTCAAAATTCAAACTCAGTGGGTATTGTAATGAGAATTTAGACTCATCTCAGCAGTCCTAAAGGAGGGAAATAACTTGTTCAAGATATCAGAAAAGAAATGTGTATGTTTGATTTATTCCTAAAGCAAAAGAAAGTCAGTCTCCATATAGCAAGATGTCCAATCCCTGCTTGGGGATAGCTTGCACGGGAAGAGCTCTCTTCAGACCACCACAAAGTGTAAAAGCAGGAGGAAGAGCAGAGCCAGTGGAACCACAGTGTTCACATAGGAGATGGAGGGAATGGAAAGACAAGGTTATTTTCAACAGAAGGAGCAGCATGGGAAGGAGGAGGAGTATCAGCAAGGGAAGAGAATTTAAAAAAAAAAAAAGGGAGAGTCAATGGTTATTCATCTTAGAAAGAGACATAGGTGGTAACAGCCCACCAAGTGCTGTAAAGGACTCCACACCCATAAATTGACCAATGTTACACAAAGGATCCCATCCTTTTGGAATCAACTGTAATAAAGATGTTTCATGGCCCAAAAGCATATCCATCTGCTTATAAATGACATCACAGTATTCTCTTCCACCTTATCCCAGAGATTGGTTTACACCTGGGACTCCTCCATGGGCAACGTGGGAGCAGATACGTTGTTTGGACAGTCACAGATAACCTGCATTTGTCCACAGATTATAAACAGATATTTATAGCTCTAGTTCTCCCTCCCTGCCCCTTCCCCAAAAATAGGTTACAGTTTGACTTTAAACCAGTAAGGTACAACCACCCCTTAAAATAGCAAGTTAGAACAGAGTTTATTTTATAGAGCGGCCTCCTATCAAGGTACCACTGAAAGTGCCCTTCCTTTGGGCATCTACGGTATCTGAAAAAGGAGGAAAAAAAAAATATATCTCCCCCCTCTGCCCATTATGGCATCTGCCTACATTACGGCCTCATGACAGCAGAGGACTGGCTCCAGTCCATTTCCTGACCATCCGGTTCTTAATTATTTGGCTGCATGAGTCCTGCTGAGCACCATGTGCAAATGTGCAATAGGTCATGGACTCAGAATTGGGGTCTGGCCCAATCCTGATATTACAGAGACATTTTTAGAAAGGCACTATGCATAATACGGCCTTCAGCGAAGCCTGGCCAATGGTCACACTTCATTCCTGCGACAGCCAAGACCTTTTCAAATGCAATCCAATAATACACAGTAGCATTCAAACAAGTGACGGGTTACAGAGAGAGATGTGTTACTGCTTATAGTACTCAGCTGGGCCGGCTTGGTTAGGGGCTGTCACGCTTTGCGTGCCAAAGTGTCTAGCCAACTCTGCAAGAAATCCCACAATGTTAGACAAGAGTGTACAGAACACATTTCAACACCAAGGAGGGGGGGGGGGGGAAAAAAAAAAAAAAAAAAAAAAAAAAGGAGGAGAGAGAGGAAAAATAGAAAAAAAGAGAGGTTCCAGTTCAGAGACTCTACCTGCCGTTGCCAAAGACCCTCTGCAAAAACTGCTGCTCCCCAGATCCATGGTGAAGCTGCTGGTATAAGCCACAGAGCCAAAGACTCAGCACTTGCCCACTTCTGCAGCAGTTCTGTCGATGGAAGCAGAAAGGTA
>NW_015090864.1:1317624-1344280 GCF_001431845.1 Calidris pugnax
GCTGGTTTACAACAGAACTGAGGAATGACTTCCTGCTTTATCACAGAATCACCTAGATTGGAAGGGACCTTGAAGACCATCTAGGGGGGGGGGAAATAAAAAAAAAAAAACCAAAACCAAAACCCTCTCACCCATACTGTCCCTCATGTAAAGTCACTTTTCGCTGGTCGTCCAGAAGTGAGAGCTGAGTTCATGTGAAACAAAGCTCCTATACCTGATTTCACGCCCAGACCATCAGTGAACTGGGCAAAATTGCTGAGATACTTGCAGAAGGGCTGCACACTGCAGTCATTCATCAGCCCAGGCTTTTCTCAACACTTCCACCTCCCCCCAACCCATTCGCATCTGCTCCACCTGGAAAAGGAGACGACCACCATTGTACAGGAGATGGGAAAGCAAGAAACCAGCAGGAATTGGCTTGGCCGGTAGACACGCTCCTGTGCACAGCCTTGGCCGGGTTTAGAGCTGGTTGAACAAGACATGGTCACGAAATGCAGGAAAGGAACCTGGACACGGGGCTGTTCTCAGCAGGAGCTGCCTCTCGGGAGCTCCGAGTTGACATTGCAGGTGCAATATATCCAAAGCATCCACATGGGGCTGGTAGATACAGCATAACAAGTTGGAAATCCAGACCATGATGGATTGGCAGCTAGTAGATGGCAGCAGACATTCAGCCAGGACTAGACATGTAGGTTTAGGCACCTGAATCACACCATCCAGCCAGGGCTGACCTCACTGAGGCAGACTTTTGAGTTTAAATGCTTACATTCGAGAAACACCTCTGAACTCCCATCTGACTCAGCAGAGCCAAAGCAGGCAGGGGATCCTGCCGAGAAGCAGACACCTGCAGACGTTCAACTGAACAGCTCTCCAGGCTCCACCAACTGTACTGACCACATCTCCACTCACTAACAGGAGCCTTGGGACCCAGATCACACAGAGGCACCTCATTTTAGACATGTGAGCAGAATCCCACCCTCTGGGCAGAATTCAGATGTCTAAATATCAGCATCTAGCGTTGTATTATTCGAGGTATCTCAAAGGGCACTAATGAGTGTATTTAGTTGGATGAATCCTACTCACCTTGTCTGTGCTTAAACAATGATGAACAAAGTCCCTAATGAACCCTAGTCTGGTTTTTTCCTGACCCACTTCTAGCTTCTCATCAAGCGGTGACTAGGACAGCTTAGATGTCATGCACTGGTGGACCAATGCATAAAAGGTTTCCATTGTCCCCATTCTCATGAATGCACCAGTTCATGAAATCCAGCATGTGGGTTTTCATATGGCCACTGAGCAAGTGTGGTGCATCCCAACTGCCCCATAAACCTTCTCCTTGAAGGGCCGGGAAGGGCTCAAGAATGTTACGAGGCAGCTATAGTGAAAATCCTAGAAAAGTTTCTTCCCCAGCCAGCCTCCCCTGCTGCTGTCAGTCATGATGCAGCTACTCAAGGCGATGCGTGATGGAGAACTGCTGCCTACGGGCCCCTAACCACCCACGAGCCAAAATGAATCTTGGCAAAGCCCTTCTGTTTCCCGTCTGGTTCCCCAGCTTCCACAAAGACCTTCCTCCTCCTGTTGCAGGCTCCTGTCAGAGACGGTTAAATCCACCTCATTCCTCCAGGAAGCAGAGCAAGACTTATCCAAGTCAGCAGGTTTCTTCCAGCAGCGTTGGAGAAACCTTTCTTGGCCAGGCCCTGGGATAAATGGGTAAATGTCTAGATCATGCTTTCAAACCTCAAGGGGCTTCCAGGATAGAATAACTTAGCTTTTCTTGCCAAAAATGTCAAGGGTACATGAGGCAGAAGACGACTTTAACACAGGCTTGTAATTTCAAGAGCCATAGGTAGCTCCTGTTTTCTTTTTAAGGCACATCACACAGTTCGGAGCCTGATCCGCCTCCATCCTACATAGACTTGAACCTCTCCTGAATGCACATGGCATCACCACTTACTTAATAATCATCGTATTTCATCTACACCATGAGAAGTGTGCACGTGGTGACTTACATCTTGTCACGGACGTGAAGGAAAATGCATTAGCTTAAATCCAAAGCACAGAACATTTCATGCTCCCTATGGCCTAAAACGCCATGGCTACCACACATCAGTAGAGTCATAGTGACTCAGGAGTAACGCATTTGAATCCTTATTATAGTATTTAGTTATATACTGTAGAGAGTTTTTACCATGAAAGTGAAGTCGAACGAAGACAACCAGTGGGTCAGGGATAGCATCGCACATCAAAATTACATCCTCCCACTCTTCTCTGAACAACCACCTGATCGTGTAGTCCTAAATAGTAGAGCACTTGGGGAGGAAAATAAAGCTCTTTGAGAAAATTAATTTGTTTGACTTCGGAACACAAACTCTCCTTGGTCTTGCTGTGAGAATACCAAATACCGACAAAGGCACCGTGAGGAAAACAATTAAGATAGAGCAAGACTGAACCTTCTTTATTGGTGCTTGCTGCTAAGAGGAAATTAGATAGCGCTGCAGGACCGCCTGCCCAAATGGCTTTACAAGAGCCATAGGGAAAAGGGATCACAGCAGAGCATTGCTATGCAACGTGTAATCCTTCCTCACAACAATGCTTTGCTACGAAGCTCAGACTAAGTGCCCCCGTAATGATCAGTCTCAGACATGCTGCAACGCACAATTTCTCAGTGTTTTAGCCGAAACGCTTGAGGACAGATTCCCATTCATTCCCAGCTGGGTCACGGGGCTCTGGCGGCGGTTTTCAGACATCTCTTGTCTGGGCAGCAGCAGGCCGAAGAGGACGTGCAGCCGTGGGAATTCCTCAGTCATAGCTCTGCTGTCGTCATGGCTGGTCTGCGGCTCCAAGGCTTCAAACCATTCGCTATGGTTTGGGGGAGAGGAGGGAGCAGATGAACCTCCTTCAAGTCAACTCACCCAGGGAAAAGCCTGTCCTTGCCGAATCTTAACTTCGGGAAGGGTTCTGGGATGCTTCCTTACAAATCAAATCTCTTCCATCCTCTAGGTACATCTCCTCCTTCAATTTAAACAGGCTTAGCTATTCTCTCAGCTCAAGTATTAATGTTTGTTTGGACATCCGTCATGGTCCCCATTTCTTCTCAGTGCTCAAACCACTAGAAGACCAGATTTGTCCCTTAACACAGACCGTTTCCATTGTCTGAATTATAAAGGTTTCACAGATTGTTAGGAGTTTTCTTTTCTTTTTCCTTCCCTCCTTAGCTCTATCTCGCTAAAAAAGAAGTCTTTCTTTTGAGCCTGTTCTCAAACTGGTTTTTTAGAACAGTTTTCCCTTCTCACTTTAAAAATATGAACACTCATATTTTAGTGAAACATGCATTAAAATACAAATATTTAAGCATAGAATAACATAACCCCACTTTAAATTGAGAGCTTTAAAAGTATTTTTTTCCCCCCTTTGGTATTCCTAGTGTGCTTCACACGCTAAGAAAGCTCCACATAAACAACTACCTGCAATTACTTAGGGGACCCAGCAAGCAATTTTTTCCAGAGTGTTGATTTCCAGGCCTTAGAAAAACTTTGGCTTAGCCAATCTCAGCCTGAAAGAAGAAGGGGGGAAAAAATCCGGAGAGCATGCTTATGCATTCCTACCTGTCATAACCCAGAGCAATTAATGCTAGTGGTGGCCCAGAAAACTGATCTGTGCAAAGTCAAGAGCTAAGTGTCAGAGAGGCTGCTATTTGCTAGGTTTGATTTGTGCCTCAGTAGAAGTGTGATGCTAGATTTCTCGCCGCAAACACACCGCCTAAAGAAACTAAAGGATGCACTTTATCTCTTTTTTTTTTTTCCCCCATGCAGCAACTCTATTAGTAGGCTCATATGGATTTTTCTCACCAAAAAGAGAAATTATCCCACTTTTTGAGGGTGCAGAAAAACTGAGGGATTAGCATTTAAGCTTGCCTGTTTAACAAACTCTGAAGTTTGACTGGAATCATGTTATCCAGTAGAAACCATATGAGATGGGATGGGCAGTGCTTGTAAACACTGTCTCTGCAACAGGAGACCAGGGTGCAAGTCTCTGCTTTGCTATGCCTGTGTGTGACCTTTAATAAGTCACTTAATCTTTCTGGGTCTCAATTTCCCCTCTGTAAAATAGAGATAGAGAAATGAAGAGGGTGGCGTGCTCTGATAACATGTTATGTGATAGCTCATGAAGTTCCTCAGACAGATGATAGCTGGGAAAACATCTACCTGATATGGAGAGTCCGTCTCCAGCACTGGAGGCACGCTCAGCCCTTGAGATAGATCACTGCCAGCTCTGCCTAAGGGGAAAAGCCATTCCTTGCATGGACTTCCAAAACAAGCAAGTCAAGAGCAAGGAAAAGTCCATGCACCTCCCACTGTCCTCTCCAGAGCATCCTGTATGGTTTCAGAGATGCATGCATAATGTGTCTCAGGATGGCTCTGGACTTGAACCCTACAGCAAAAAGGGTGACAAGGTTCCTTCAGGAATGTGCATAGAGTCTGTGCAGACCAAAACATATGAGTTGATATTGTGCAAAAATAATTAAGGAAGCCTCATGAAGGGAACCAGTTTTTAAGGGGGATATTGCCTGAAGAGAGACCTTTCAAGGGATGAATTTTCCTGTTCTCCACTACTGCCCTCCCAGAGTTTCGTTTTCTTGGCTCTCAAGGAGACTGTGGTTACACCACTGACTTCAGGGTCCTGAAGGCAAAGCCTTGCTTGTGTCACTCCTTCTGGAAGGATAAAGGGAAAAAGGAATAAGAATGTGACAATCATTTTTTTCTTTTTTTTTTTTTTTTTTGGGTAACAGCAGCTCCCTTTAATAGCGCCCCTTGGATCTGTAAGACATGCTTGACCAGACATACCTCTGAAAGAGGTCAGCACTCCTGGGATTAAGAAACTTAGCAACGCTCCAGAGAGGGAGTTGGAAAGTCATGTTTAATGATACTTTGCTGAGAAACTAGGCAAATTTAATTAAAACATCACTTACTCAAGCCCAGTGGAACTAATTGAGTGCTCTAATATTCTGACTTTTCATTAATGGGTTACAAAAGAGGGCTGCACTTGTGTGTACAAGGCCGGGGAGGGGGGGGTGGAAAGGGGGAGGATACAGAGAAGAAGAGAGCTTTAGCAATGCTGCCTGTGCTTCATTTAATATAACCAAGAAACTTCATTGCTGGCAACAGAGCTTGAATGCAGTTGACTTCTCTCACCGCCGCCACCCCCCATCCCCTTGACACATACACACATCTCCCCCCAATACACACCCTCTCCACCCAAGCCCCCTCCGAAAGAATAGCTGAATGAGCGAGAGTAGATTTGGCAAAGGCAGGGAAATTGCTTTTTTAATAAGTGGTCTATTCAGAGCTCCTACTTTGCAATAAAGAGAAGGCTGGAGAAGTCCTGGTCTAATTACCTCATCCTCACGCTAGACAAGCTCGCCCTTTCATTAGCGATTGAGGTCATATCATATAACTTTGTGAGCCATCACGGGCACAACGTGTTCAGTGATTATTTCATTGGTGGCGGCAAAATTACAGTTGGCCCATCCAGGTTGTAAAAAAAGCGAAGTAAAATAATAATTAAAAGGGAATGTCTACCAAGAGACACTAAAACTAGGTGGGATAGGATAATGTCACCCTCGCAGAAATACAGAGATTGTTTGCTCGTGTGACACCATGGAGAAACTGCCGTGATGGGTACAGTGTTGGTTGCCAAATCAGTCAATTAAGCACAGGTCCTTTTTTTGCTGGGTCTCAAGGGACTATTTAAACATTTTGCCCCCAGTTGGGAGCAATTAGATGGGAAGGATTATATGCTGTTAAGAATCAGTGAGAGACCACCAAACTTGTGCTGTGTCTTTCATAGATATTCCTCCACCCCTAGTGAACACACGTGTGCACATCCATACGTACACTGTGAGTACACCAACACACTGCAGGGAAATCACACAGCAAAATACTGAAAAAGAAAGTGTCCTTGTCCATTCCCAGCACAAAGTGCAGCAGAGGTCTTGGTTCATGCACGTATGGGTTCACTAATAGACATGAGATCTGCAGTGTGGTTAGAGGTAAAATGCAGCGGGTGCCGAGCAAGAATTCAGGACAATCAGCTTCAGTCTCCTGCTGCATCATGGGCTTGATGCATAACCTGGGGAAAGGCACCTGGTTTGCATCTCGGCTCCCTCTCAAAACGGCCATAATCATCTTTTGGGGACTCACAGAGACGTTTAACACATTGGAGGCCAGAAGACCATCTTAGTTATATAAGAGCTCTCCAGTTCAAAATTGTTCTGTTCCAAGTTGGCACAAATCAAGGCTATCTGCACTCCTATATTGCCTTTGATTCATATCAAGCACATAGGAGTTATTGCCCAAATAACCAGAGTAGCTTAGTTCAAAGTAATTTCAGGCTGTCACAGCCACTGCGTTAGCATCTCTTGCTACTCAATGGTTGGAAAGGCAGTAGTTAGTTGGTGGGCAGCTTGTTCAGGGAAAGATGAGTAGAGGAAACATGCTGTTTCGTATTTAACTTGCTGCCTTCTTCCAGGAAAATATTAATAAATTCAGCAAGGGAACCTAGTACTGCCTCCTGAGCAACTCTCATCCCTCTCCAACACTGTACCGGCAGTGGGATCAGGAGGAAAGAAGCAGATCGAACCTGATATTAATCTACACCCAAGTGTAAGTAACGCCAGAGACAATCTATCACCCACACCAAGAATGACAATGCTCAGGCTTCAAATAATTTTTATGATCTTAAGCAAGTTTTGACCTTGCAATTACAAAGGCCAGCCTGGGTCCTCATCTCTGATCATTTTCTTAACACCTCCATATTGTGCCAATGGTTTATCATAGAATGGTTTGGGTTGGAAGTGACCTTAAAGGTCATCAAGTTCCACCCCCCCGGCATGGGCAGGGACACCTCCCACTAGACCAGGCTGCTCAAAACCCCATCCAAACTGGCCTTGATGTTTACACACATCCTGCCTATATAGATGTATGTTCTCCTGATCTTGAACCACCATCCTCCTAAAAGCTTCCCTCTCAACGTGCAGTTCTCTTATTCTCCGCCTGGTTTCACAGTGCTGTTGGGAATCTGGTGGACAGCTTGGGATGCCTTTCAACCAGGCCAAGGTACAATTATTCTAGGAGCATAAACAGAGAAATTATTTCAACCACGGCTGCAAACGGGCAAGGAAAGCTGTCAGACAGCAATACCAACACGACAGACACGGCGTGGGTGGACGAAAATAGGAACACCAGATCACTGACCTGCAGCAAAGGTCTTTGACTTGGATTGCCATGAGGGCACTTGGTGTCTGGACAACCGTCACAACTGTTACTCAGCTGTTTAGCTCCAGATAGTGCTTAGAAACCATTGCCAATAACCAGGGCCTGACCGTGCCAAGTAAAGTGGAGGCACAGGATGCAAGAGAGTCCCTGACATCTCCCCTTCCACTGGGAACTAGTTCATGGTGGGATCAGGTCAAGAAAGGGCAGGCAGAAAGGGGAGATTTAGTCCCTCCAGCCCATCCCTGGAGTTTGTTTACCTCAAAGTCACGTAGACAGTGTAGAGTAGAGATGACAAATAAGGACACCCAACCTAAATCCAGTCCCAGCCATATGGGCATCCTGACTGCAGCTACTGGGATGGAGAGCACTGGGAGTTAGGTCAAGACCCTTGGGCAAGTTTTTTGGACCCACCACTTCTGGAGGGGAGATATTCATGGAGTTACAAGAACATGTCAATGGCACGGGAACCCATAGCCTTATAGGTTTTGATGAGACTGTATTATATGACTCTGGAAGGGGAGGAGAGAAGGGACATGACATCTCACAACAATCTCCAGCATGAAGTCACAGCTTCCATGGACCACCTTCTCCATTTTTAGTTCCATATGCTGCATAGACAACTCCAGAGTTAGGACAGGCCCTTGGGAGCAACGGACCACAAGAATTAAAACAAGTTTCATCACCCTGCAAAGCCTGTTTCACGAGCCAAAGAGCTGCAACAAGAGTTCAGAGGCACTGAGCTTTTTAATCCGGAGTCAGAAAAGCTGTCAGCCAAAGCCAGACACCAGCTAAATCCAGGATATTTCTAATCTTGATCCCAGCGCTGTCTAGGAGCATCTGGTGGTGGGGAGAAGGGGAGACGTTTTGCTGGCCAGCACTCACTGGTGGCATTCTCCGATGCCCCAACTTTGTCGCGAGGAATGACATTTTATGCATACACCCAGGAACAACTGAGCTGGGGTGGCGATTCCTAGAATGCACAACTGGCTGGGCTGCATTTGCCTGGGAAACTGGAGACCTAGGTCTCCCATCCCAGCCCCAACCCTCCATCCAATCACATGGACAATAACAAGGCTGTAAGGCTATTTATAGCCTTACAGTATGTCCCCCTTCGAGGTTGGCGCAATGAAACACTGATCCTAGGCACCTGTGCTGGCCAATCTGAGGGATTTTCGTGGTTAAACAGTCCTAGGCTAGGTAGAGCCAAGCAGATTATGGGAGAAGGTGGAAAGCCCCTTCTTTTCCCTTCTTTTGTTGGGATAAGCCAGCAATTGCAGACAGTTTGTCTTTTATATCAGTCCCGCAGGGAGGCCCTTAGGCAGAAGGGTAAAGCCTCCTGAGAGGAACATTGGGGTAAAGAGCTGAAAGCCTTCCAGCTGAGAGGATGAGGAAAGAAAAGAGAAAAAGGGAAAAAAAAAAACCCAAAACCAAAAAAATAGGAGGGACTACCCACCCAAGCACTGTCAGCTGCAAACCCAGCAGCTCTAGGCAGAGTGGAAGGCTGCCAGAAGAGAAGGCTGAAGGGACTTTTAGGACTGAGGTCAGTCAGCAAGGATATCTCCACCCTGGTTCTCTGCCAGGTGTTTGTTCAGCCAGTTTTAAAGAAACCTGGCTATGGTGATGCTACACTGCCTGTGGTCTCCTGAACTACTGCAAGAAAAGCATCCCTTCAAGCCTGTGCTGTGGCAGCATAAATCCCTTCCTCCTTGTCCTACCTTGTGTAAGCCTGGAGAACCTGCCTCTCCATCCCTTTGCACTGTAAGGCCCTCTCCTCCCTGTGGAGAGCCAGCAATCTTTCCCCCCACCTCATGTTTTCTAGACCTGGACCTTCCTGTTTCTTTCCCTTTGGTCTTCCTCCAATGGTTTTGGCACAACTCTTGAAGCACAGTCACAAAACCAGGGTGCAATTCCATAAATAAGGCTTCACCCCTCCAGTAGAAGGATCACTCCATGCATTTTTTCATCCAACACTCCTATTTCCACACCAAAATAGAGCACCTTATTGCCCCTACAAACCCCACAACGGCGTAAACACCCGCCCCGAGCTGCCTGCAACGCACCTTCATGCCCACGAGGTTATTGTGGAAGTCCACCCTGGCTCGCAGGTCCTTGTTGGGCTTCCTCCCCAGGAACTCCTTGACGAACTTGTTGCTGTATTTCAGGTTGTCGCCGCAGCCGCCCCACTGCCAAGCCTCACGGTTCTCCAGGTCGGGGGCCTCGTCACAGGTGCAACGCTCCATCCGCCCCGCGCTACACGCCTTGGCCATGGCGTGCGTCAACCCCGCTGAGGAGATGGCGTACAAAAAGGCTGTCTCCTTAAAACCTGCAGGAGAGAGGAGGCAGAAGCTTTAATTGCGGCTGCAATAAGGGTTAAAAAAAAAAAATTACAAAAAAAATTAGGAAATCAAGGCAAAACCCACTGTGAGAAGAGCCTGAGCAACATCAAAGCATGTCAAGCTCTACACGCATCTCTGGTGGTGGGCAGGACATGGTGGAGAGCAAGGAACGATGGGTAGATGTGGCACAAGACAGAATTTAAGAGTGCAAGTGAAATGTGGCCAGCTCTGTGGCTGTCACTGTGCAGTCTCTGACTGAAAACAGGAAGAGGTGAGCAAGAACTGGACAAACCAGAACCATCTCCATGACACAGCAGTACTGCTATCAAGGGGACATCAAATAGCAAGAACCCAGCATAGACTTCCAGTCTCATGGATGGGGTAGAGATTGTGAGGGCTCCTTGTTCTTCCCTCTCCCCCAGAGAAAAAAACAAAAAAAAAAATATATCACTGGGTCCTACTCTAGTCTAACAAAATTGTTAACAAAAGGCACCTGAGGGCTGGGAAGCACACAGTAGCCAGTCTTACTCAAGCCCAGTGGAACTAATTGAGTGCTCTAATATTCTGACTTTTCATTAATGGGTTACAAAAGAGGGCTGCACTTGTGTGTACAAGGCCGGGGAGGGGGGGGTGGAAAGGGGGAGGATACAGAGAAGAAGAGAGCTTTAGCAATGCTGCCTGTGCTTCGTTTAATATAACCAAGAAACTTCATTGCTGGCAACAGAGCTTGAATGCAGTTGACTTCTCTCACCGCCGCCACCCCCCATCCCCTTGACACATACACACATCTCCCCCCAACACACACCCTCTCCACCCAAGCCCCCTCTGAAAGAATAGCTGAATGAGGGAGAGTAGATTTGGCAAAGGCAGGGAAATTGCTTTTTTAATAAGTGGTCTATTCAGAGCTCCTACTTTGCAATAAAGAGAAGGCTGGAGAAGTCCTGGTCTAATTACCTCATCCTCACGCTAGACAAGCTCGCCCTTTCATTAGCGATTGAGGTCATATCATATAACTTTGTGAGCCATCACGGGCACAACGTGTTCAGTGATTATTTCATTGGTGGCGGCAAAATTACAGTTGGCCCATCCAGGTTGTAAAAAAAGCGAAGTAAAATAATAATTAAAAGGGAATGTCTACCAAGAGACACTAAAACTAGGTGGGATAGGATAATGTCACCCTCGCAGAAATACA
Organism: Calidris pugnax; assembly: GCF_001431845.1. NCBI lineage: Eukaryota > Metazoa > Chordata > Aves > Charadriiformes > Scolopacidae > Calidris > Calidris pugnax. Next base: position 1,328,427 of record NW_015090864.1, read on the forward strand.
GAGATTGTTTCATGGAGAAACTGCCGTGATGACCAGAAGGGTACAGTGTTGGTTGCCAAATCAGTCAATTAAGCACAGGTCCTTTTTTTGCTGGGTCTCAAGGGACTATTTAAACATTTTGCCCCCAGTTGGGAGCAATTAGATGGGAAGGATTATATGCTGTTAAGAATCAGTGAGAGACCACCAAACTTGTGCTGTGTCTTTCATAGATATTCCTCCACCCCTAGTGAACACACGTGTGCACATCCATACGTACACTGTGAGTACACCAACACACTGCAGGGAAATCACACAGCAAAATACTGAAAAAGAAAGTGTCCTTGTCCATTCCCAGCACAAAGTGCAGCAGAGGTCTTGGTTCATGCACGTATGGGTTCACTAATAGACATGAGATCTGCAGTGTGGTTAGAGGTAAAATGCAGCGGGTGCCGAGCAAGAATTCAGGAGAATCAGCTTCAGTCTCCTGCTGCATCATGGGCTTGATGCATAACCTGGGGAAAGGCACCTGGTTTGCATCTCGGCTCCCTCTCAAAACGGCCATAATCATCTTTTGGGGACTCACAGAGACGTTTAACACATTGGAGGCCAGAAGACCATCTTAGTTATATAAGAGCTCTCCAGTTCAAAATTGTTCTGTTCCAAGTTGGCACAAATCAAGGCTATCTGCACTCCTATATTGCCTTTGATTCATATCAAGCACATAGGAGTTATTGCCCAAATAACCAGAGTAGCTTAGTTCAAAGTAATTTCAGGCTGTCACAGCCACTGCGTTAGCATCTCTTGCTACTCAATGGTTGGAAAGGCAGTAGTTAGTTGGTGGGCAGCTTGTTCAGGGAAAGATGAGTAGAGGAAACATGCTGTTTCGTATTTAACTTGCTGCCTTCTTCCAGGAAAATATTAATAAATTCAGCAAGGGAACCTAGTACTGCCTCCTGAGCAACTCTCATCCCTCTCCAACACTGTACCGGCAGTGGGATCAGGAGGAAAGAAGCAGATCGAACCTGATATTAATCTACACCCAAGTGTAAGTAACGCCAGAGACAATCTATCACCCACACCAAGAATGACAATGCTCAGGCTTCAAATAATTTTTATGATCTTAAGCAAGTTTTGACCTTGCAATTACAAAGGCCAGCCTGGGTCCTCATCTCTGATCATTTTCTTAACACCTCCATATTGTGCCAATGGTTTATCATAGAATGGTTTGGGTTGGAAGTGACCTTAAAGGTCATCAAGTTCCACCCCCCCGGCATGGGCAGGGACACCTCCCACTAGACCAGGCTGCTCAAAACCCCATCCAAACTGGCCTTGATGTTTACACACATCCTGCCTATATAGATGTATGTTCTCCTGATCTTGAACCACCATCCTCCTAAAAGCTTCCCTCTCAACGTGCAGTTCTCTTATTCTCCGCCTGGTTTCACAGTGCTGTTGGGAATCTGGTGGACAGCTTGGGATGCCTTTCAACCAGGCCAAGGTACAATTATTCTAGGAGCATAAACAGAGAAATTATTTCAACCACGGCTGCAAACGGGCAAGGAAAGCTGTCAGACAGCAATACCAACACGACAGACACGGCGTGGGTGGACGAAAATAGGAACACCAGATCACTGACCTGCAGCAAAGGTCTTTGACTTGGATTGCCATGAGGGCACTTGGTGTCTGGACAACCGTCACAACTGTTACTCAGCTGTTTAGCTCCAGATAGTGCTTAGAAACCATTGCCAATAACCAGGGCCTGACCGTGCCAAGTAAAGTGGAGGCACAGGATGCAAGAGAGTCCCTGACATCTCCCCTTCCACTGGGAACTAGTTCATGGTGGGATCAGGTCAAGAAAGGGCAGGCAGAAAGGGGAGATTTAGTCCCTCCAGCCCATCCCTGGAGTTTGTTTACCTCAAAGTCACGTAGACAGTGTAGAGTAGAGATGACAAATAAGGACACCCAACCTAAATCCAGTCCCAGCCATATGGGCATCCTGACTGCAGCTACTGGGATGGAGAGCACTGGGAGTTAGGTCAAGACCCTTGGGCAAGTTTTTTGGACCCACCACTTCTGGAGGGGAGATATTCATGGAGTTACAAGAACATGTCAATGGCACGGGAACCCATAGCCTTATAGGTTTTGATGAGACTGTATTATATGACTCTGGAAGGGGAGGAGAGAAGGGACATGACATCTCACAACAATCTCCAGCATGAAGTCACAGCTTCCATGGACCACCTTCTCCATTTTTAGTTCCATATGCTGCATAGACAACTCCAGAGTTAGGACAGGCCCTTGGGAGCAACGGACCACAAGAATTAAAACAAGTTTCATCACCCTGCAAAGCCTGTTTCACGAGCCAAAGAGCTGCAACAAGAGTTCAGAGGCACTGAGCTTTTTAATCCGGAGTCAGAAAAGCTGTCAGCCAAAGCCAGACACCAGCTAAATCCAGGATATTTCTAATCTTGATCCCAGCGCTGTCTAGGAGCATCTGGTGGTGGGGAGAAGGGGAGACGTTTTGCTGGCCAGCACTCACTGGTGGCATTCTCCGATGCCCCAACTTTGTCGCGAGGAATGACATTTTATGCATACACCCAGGAACAACTGAGCTGGGGTGGCGATTCCTAGAATGCACAACTGGCTGGGCTGCATTTGCCTGGGAAACTGGAGACCTAGGTCTCCCATCCCAGCCCCAACCCTCCATCCAATCACATGGACAATAACAAGGCTGTAAGGCTATTTATAGCCTTACAGTATGTCCCCCTTCGAGGTTGGCGCAATGAAACACTGATCCTAGGCACCTGTGCTGGCCAATCTGAGGGATTTTCGTGGTTAAACAGTCCTAGGCTAGGTAGAGCCAAGCAGATTATGGGAGAAGGTGGAAAGCCCCTTCTTTTCCCTTCTTTTGTTGGGATAAGCCAGCAATTGCAGACAGTTTGTCTTTTATATCAGTCCCGCAGGGAGGCCCTTAGGCAGAAGGGTAAAGCCTCCTGAGAGGAACATTGGGGTAAAGAGCTGAAAGCCTTCCAGCTGAGAGGATGAGGAAAGAAAAGAGAAAAAGGGAAAAAAAAAAACCCAAAACCAAAAAAATAGGAGGGACTACCCACCCAAGCACTGTCAGCTGCAAACCCAGCAGCTCTAGGCAGAGTGGAAGGCTGCCAGAAGAGAAGGCTGAAGGGACTTTTAGGACTGAGGTCAGTCAGCAAGGATATCTCCACCCTGGTTCTCTGCCAGGTGTTTGTTCAGCCAGTTTTAAAGAAACCTGGCTATGGTGATGCTACACTGCCTGTGGTCTCCTGAACTACTGCAAGAAAAGCATCCCTTCAAGCCTGTGCTGTGGCAGCATAAATCCCTTCCTCCTTGTCCTACCTTGTGTAAGCCTGGAGAACCTGCCTCTCCATCCCTTTGCACTGTAAGGCCCTCTCCTCCCTGTGGAGAGCCAGCAATCTTTCCCCCCACCTCATGTTTTCTAGACCTGGACCTTCCTGTTTCTTTCCCTTTGGTCTTCCTCCAATGGTTTTGGCACAACTCTTGAAGCACAGTCACAAAACCAGGGTGCAATTCCATAAATAAGGCTTCACCCCTCCAGTAGAAGGATCACTCCATGCATTTTTTCATCCAACACTCCTATTTCCACACCAAAATAGAGCACCTTATTGCCCCTACAAACCCCACAACGGCGTAAACACCCGCCCCGAGCTGCCTGCAACGCACCTTCATGCCCACGAGGTTATTGTGGAAGTCCACCCTGGCTCGCAGGTCCTTGTTGGGCTTCCTCCCCAGGAACTCCTTGACGAACTTGTTGCTGTATTTCAGGTTGTCGCCGCAGCCGCCCCACTGCCAAGCCTCACGGTTCTCCAGGTCGGGGGCCTCGTCACAGGTGCAACGCTCCATCCGCCCCGCGCTACACGCCTTGGCCATGGCGTGCGTCAACCCCGCTGAGGAGATGGCGTACAAAAAGGCTGTCTCCTTAAAACCTGCAGGAGAGAGGAGGCAGAAGCTTTAATTGCGGCTGCAATAAGGGTTAAAAAAAAAAAATTACAAAAAAAATTAGGAAATCAAGGCAAAACCCACTGTGAGAAGAGCCTGAGCAACATCAAAGCATGTCAAGCTCTACACGCATCTCTGGTGGTGGGCAGGACATGGTGGAGAGCAAGGAACGATGGATAGATGTGGCACAAGACAGAATTTAAGAGTGCAAGTGAAATGTGGCCAGCTCTGTGGCTGTCACTGTGCAGTCTCTGACTGAAAACAGGAAGAGGTGAGCAAGAACTGGACAAGCCAGAACCATCTCCATGACACAGCAGTACTGCTATCAAGGGGACATCAAATAGCAAGAACCCAGCATAGACTTCCAGTCTCATGGATGGGGTAGAGATTGTGAGGGCTCCTTGTTCTTCCCTCTCCCCCAGAGAGATAAACCAAATAAAATATATCACTGGGTCCTACTCTAGTCCAACAAAATTGTTAACAAAAGGCACCTGAGGGCTGGGAAGCACACAGTAGCCAGTCTGTCACCCATCACAGGCCCTCAAATGCCTCAAAAAGCAGTTTAGACCTCAAACCTTTCACACACAACCCTTTTCCACATTTCCATGCTCACCTGCAGGGATGCCACAGCATCTACTCCCCACAACGGGTAAACTGAGGCCCAGAGAGACCCATAATTTTGATCCAAATGATAAAGCCAGAAATAAAAAGCAAACATGCCAGTATTTATAGCTCCTCATTCTCCAGCTATGGAAGCCGTAAACGACTGCATATTTGAGATGCAATTCCAGAACAACTTTGGATCCGACTCAAGAAATCCCCCACTCAAAAATAACACAAGTGGATGGTGACAGTAGTGGATATATCTGTAAGCTGGTGTGTCAACCAAGGACATGCAGAGACACTGCCAGGTCATTTTTGGAACTGTTCCTTGGGAGGTTCATGATAGTCCAAGCAAGCTCATGGGGTAACACCCTGGCCCATCCCCAGAGCCCGCCTTCCCAAAGCACTCCCAGGTGCACAACGCTGAACTTCAGCAAAACACAGATGAAAGTCCAGTCCAGAAGACTGAGGTTTCGTCCTCCCAATGGGGCTGACTCAAACCAGGTTGTGGGAGGAGTTGTCTGACTGTTCTACTGCTCACCTGGAAGAGAGGAGCAGGAACCTTTGCCTCATTGGAAGAGAGGTTAAAATAAGAAGTGCTAACTCCACACTCACTAGGGACACCATAAAGAGTGGCCAGGGTTGAGAAACCAAATTTGTTTCCTCTTTTTCCTCTTTATTTTCTCCCTGAAGTTAGACCATGTTCTCTGGCACCCCAGAACCATCTTCAGCATTGCAAACTCTCTCACTGGGAGTGGTGGGAGAATTCTTTACTTAATTCACACAACAAAAACTCATGGGAACGAAGACTAAACTCCCCTGGAAAGAAAATGCCATACAAGAAGCTTTCATCTTTTGTCAGCTGGTTCAACTTTTCCTAGGTTATACCCTAGGTCAGACTGCCCAAACGCCCATCAGAGGGATGCCACTACTAGACAGAGATGCTCCCAAGCCTCCACACTCTTGAGTTGTAGAGTTGGCCACTGCTGCTCCTTGTGCTATGGAACAGAGAGGTATCAGGTGTGCTAAGAGAAGGACTTTGGTGGAACAGGGCATGCAAACTCTTCTCTGAGAGTCCGAGACATTGCAATTAGCAGCAAACAGCCTGGATGTGGTCCAGTTTAGTAGATCGCCCAGATCTACAACCTGCTTGAAGGCCTCTTGCTTTGAAGCACTGAATTCACAGCGGTTGTGAAATCTCAGCAGAAAGTCAGCGCCGTGCAACCACAACTCATACTGGGTTTGACAGAAAGCCAGGAGGAATGGCTTGTTTGCCAGGTTCTCCCCCTCCATCAGTCTCCCCACCAGCTTTGGCTCTTCTCCTCCCCTTCTCCATCACTAAAAGCCTCACAAATTCCCAGTGCCCATCAGCACGGGTATCATCTCGCCCACAGGCAGCTCAGGCGGCTTCCAAGCAAGTCCATGTGACATTTGGCTCTGGCCAGATTTAAAGCCATCTCCGCCATGCACTATTTGATTGCACCAAGATATTTTGTAACAAGATAATGAGCTTTAAATCAATGCAGGCATTCTAACCCCCAGTGCAGCGACAGCCTGCCGTCCACAGCTATCCAGTTTCAGCCATTTCCAAAATTGTTCGCGAGTATCCCAAGAGGATAACAAGTCCCTTAAACAGTCCCTGGTTACTTTAAGAAACGGGCTGCATCAGCTTGAGTCTCAAACCCAGCAGCCAAGTTCTGGTGACCAAGTGTAAAAACGGAGGGAGAAATTTTTCTTAAGCAAAAGTGTGGGGATGGTTTTTTGCCTTTTTGGGGGTTTTTTTCTCTTCTGTATGGTCCTGGAGGAGAGGAAGCAAGCCCCCACCGACTTGAATAGCTGTGTCTTAGCGGGGGATACACGTGCCCCCTTTGCCCCGGGGTATCACTTGCTGCAATGCTGAACCAGGAACCAGCAGCTCCAGGAGAGGAGGAGAAAGATTTACAGGACGGCGTGTTATGCCGCAGGAACAACATCCAAAGGATTTACAGCATCGGTGGAGGGCAGAGATGTTGCCGGGGCATAAAACATGGAAGAATGAGACAGCAGGCAGAACCTTGCAACCCTCAGAGCTCCCATTTATTACACGGGGTCCTGACAAGGGGTGAGGGGAGGGGTGGGTTCTCCGAGGTGTTTTAAAGCAGCTCAACCTCGGGCTGCCTCGAAATACCCCTTACTGAGGGCTGCCCACGGGGGCAGGCACATCTGAAGGAACAAGCTGTGGCCTCCAGGTGTCAGCATGAGAAAGTGCTTGGCTTTCCCAAGGCGCCACTAATCCAGGGACTCCTCTGGCATGCAGGGATATTTTTAAATGTCTTACAGCTCTGGCTGGACCTCTTGGGTTTCATAAGGACTTTCCTTGTTTCCACCGCAGCCAGTGACAGTGCATTAGTTAAGCCCCCGGCGCTTCTGAATTACTCCTTCTCACTAATTAGCGAGGGAGGGCGCTTTGCAAACCTCTTCTGCACTTCTCTTGGAGCACATCCGACCTTGGGTTTCTAGATCTAGCTTTATCATTGAGTGTGGGATTTTCTGGAAGTCACTAAAGCCCTCGAGACCCATGCAAGCTATCTGTAAAGCAGTCCTGCTGCATCGTTAGCCTCACTCCAGAAATAAGAACTGGATTTTACTGGGAAGGAGGCAGGAAACTGGACTAGATGAGGTAGCACACAGGAAGAAGATAAATTCTACCTGCTCCTCCAAGACTCTCTCTCAGCTTCTGGTCATCTCCACCTGAGCTGTTGGGAAGGGATGAGGGAAGTAACCACCACTGACATCCAGGGACTTTTTCCGTGGGTAGAGCAGTAACAGGACACACATTTAGAGGTTTTACCCTGCACAACGACAGGGCTCCCCTTGCTCTCACTAACAAGACAGCACAGAACAGTCTGTTTAGTCTTATTTCCCTTAAAAAGGCTTTTTCTCAATGTCTTCCCTGAAAGGTTGACATAATCAATAGGGGGGGGAAATGAAATAAATAAAAAAAGAGGGGACAACTTTGGGAACTTCAACACCTTCCACTCCAGCAACAGCACAACTTCCAGAAGAAGTGAGGAGGAACTGTAGTTACTGGCTGCAGACACACGTACAAACACCTCCAGCCTCCAAGAAGAACCATGGCCAGCAATGGGAAGTGGACAGGGGCTACTGCTAATACAAACACATAAATCACTGCTAGACAGCACATTCTTTGCCTGCTGCGTGCTTTCATGGCGGAGCTGAGCTAGGCTTTGTCTTGAAGCTCTTCTACGAGCTCTTTTTGGACCTCTGGTGAGGTGGTGACCCATCGGGGGCGAAGGATGCACCAGGAAGACCACTCTGCAAAATGCCAGGGAAATCGATGGGTGCAGGAGATGCCAGGACCACCCCTCCCAGACCCTCCACCCTGCTCACCTCTCTTTAGCAAGCTGGCTCGGTAGCGACCCTCCAAGGTGCAGTTCCAGCGCTCAAAACGAAATTGGTACTGGCACTCCAGGGCACTCATGCTGATGGCCTCCATCAGGGTCTCGGCCACGCCGGGGTCCCGCCGGCACATCCTGCGCTGCTTCTTCTCCAGCTTCAGGCGGTCACAGACTTTGTAGTGGGCTTTGACGGCAGCTTCCTCCATTTCTGAGGTCAGAGGGAGGATGGTCAGGGGTTCGTTCCCCGTCAGCCTACAAAGGAACAGAGGGACACAGTGATGAGGACAGCGAAATACAGCCCACGGTAGAAATGGGCTCTGTGGTGGGATCGGGCTGTCCCTGTCTGAGCACCCAAGTGGATTTGCTGATGGCTGGGCAAGGAGTGATTTTACAGCGAGGTTCTCTGGTGTGTGTGCAAGGTAGGAGGCAAGAAGAAATGGGCAAGAAAAAAATACTTGGATTTAGGTCCTCTATGAGCTCTTACAGAGCTCGTTTGGACATAAGACCTTGGCAATCATCTCTGCTACAAGACTGTGTTGAAAACTGAAATAGGGAAGAAATAATAGAAGGTACCTAACTACATAAACTCAGGAAACTAGCAAAAAGATGAATGCTAGCACTATAGCCACTCTCTTGTGCATAAAAACTAAAAATAATAATGTTAGCACATGAAGCAGAACTGGCCTGGGAAGGGCTATAGGGTAATTTGTCCCACCAGACCCCAGGAGACACACCAAGAAAGCACGTCCAGACACTCTGCCCTCAGCAGAAGAGTTCCTTACATAAAACCTAGCGAGGCACAGCCCGAGGCTCAAGAGCAGGATTCACTCAGGCGACACTGCCAAAAGCTTTTACAACGCAGAACGGGCTCAAAACCTAAAAAACGACCTGAAGAAATACGTGTCCCGTTGCCTTCTCCGAGCACAAGGTCCTTGACTCGTACAATGTGCAACAAAAGAAGCCAGCGGACTGTTCCCGGTGTCAAGTGACGAGCTGCTGGAAAAGGACCAGGCTGGCATCGGCCCCGAGGAGCCGAGAGGCTGCAGGAACATCTGCTGGGCTCATGAGTGGTTTTGTTGGCCAGGCTGCCCGCACCCCACTCTCCTGGCTCTGCCCTTTTCCGGCCAGGTGCCAGTCCACGCAGTCAATGGGAATCACTATGTAGGGGTGTTGGGGTTTTTTTTTTGTTGGTTTTTTTTTTTCCCCCCCTCTTGGAGGACCTGAAGACACTTTTCCCCCAGCCAAAAAGGAAGAATTTGCTTCAAGCCAGGATTGGAAACATGCTGGAACATTGCAATCCTGCCCAGGAGAGCATGGGGATGGGTCACAGCCTCAGGCATCTCCAGCGCTGTAGGACCACCTGTGTGGTGGGAACCAGAGGGGAACCACACGCTCACCCACATCACTCAACACAGAGAGGTCCCAAAAACCTTTTCAAACCCCACCTTTTCTGCAGGAAAAGTGCTTTGTTTTTTCTGTTTTTCTTTTTTTTTCCATAAGGATTTCTCCCTAATCAGTGGGACACATCACGACAGGAGCACGGTCCCAGAAGGCAAGCAGCTAGGATGCTTCGGCTCTCACACCTCCTTGCACAACAGGCACAAAATTCTGACATGAGCCACCGCCAGCAACATCTCATACAGATCCAACCGTCACTAATGATTTAACATCAGATGTCTAAAGCTGGGAGGAAAAAAAAGAAAATACCCGAGTTTGGATTATTTTGGAGAACAAAGAGATGGGCAGAAAAATGTTCTCCTTCAGTTACCTTCAAATGTATTAGGATTTCCAGGAAAAACAAACAAACAAACAAACACACAATGGTTAAAAACAGAGTCAGAGTGATTTGTGGGAAACATAGAAAACTAGTATAACCTGGTGTAAACTTAAAAAAAAAAAAAAAAAATTGTTTTTTTCCCAAATTCTGCTCCCCCAAAGGGATAAAAACATCCAAAAAGGCAAACCAGCAAGCTCCATCTGAAGCCCTGACAAATGTTAAGCCTTATATTTCTCTCTGTTTGGACTGGGATAGAACGTGGACTTGGGCTTGACTGCTCCTTTGGGCTTGAACATCACTCAGCCCTGGTGCCTCGTTAACCAAGGCTCTGAGCAGGCTTGTTCACGAGAAATGTGGCTTGGTCTGGGCTTCACAGTAGTAAATAAAATCTCCAGGACATTAATTCCTGGTTTTCATCAATTCTTCTGCTTGGAAGAATTGGAAGGCTCATTCCAGCAAGCTTTCACAGTTGGCAAAGGAGAAAGAGAGGGAGGCATAAAAGCATTTTCTACAGCTCCCCCTCCCCAGGTTACCTTTCCAACTGAGCAGGTACTATTCAACTAAGTTGTACAGTTCAACTGTTCTGGGAAAGATAAGCTCCAAGTATCATGTAGCAGATTGCTATCGCAGTGAGGAGGGATACAGGAATTGATCCTACGGCCAAGATTTCTGCAGAGCAATGGGTGATTTTGAACCCTTTTCCCACCCTCCCCCTTAGATGCTTGGCTTTGAAGTATTTCAAAGCGCAGTTGCTGAGAGCACAGCCCAATTGCACGTGTCTCTAAAGTGGGTCCCAATAAGAGTCAGCTAAAAAAAAAAAAAAAAAAAAAAAAAAAAAACTGAAAGCCTGGGATAGGGAGAAGGTAGAAAAAGGGATTTGTGGTGAGCACAGTCCCAGAGGACAGCCCTCCAGCAACTGCTCAGAACCAAGGGATGGAAAGTCCTGAGAAATGACAGAAAATTGTGAGCAATGTCCATTTTCACTGCTCTGTGCAAAAGGCTTAGGTAGGGGGTCACCAGCTCCAATATCTGGGACACGTGGGTAACAGCTACGGTGAGCTGAGAAGGTTGGGTTGCATGCAGACACCCATTTCACCCCTTCCCGAGAAAACAACCCAAAAGACAAGACACCAACATGATGTTTTTATAGGGAAGGCAGAAGAACACTTTTTTTCCTGCCTGCCTGCTCAGCCCTGTCCTCACCCATTAGAGAAAAGGGGATGTGAAAATCTAAACTGGTGGAAAACAAGGCATGCAATGCACATGCTGAATGGAGAGACCCATCCATCAGCGCCTGGCTCATGGCTCAGACTAATCTCACCAGCTTTAAAGCTGGTCTGAACCAGAGCAAAGCAAGCAAATTCAGAAAGCACCTCCAGAACAAGACAAGGAGTAAATTTAGGGGAAAATCTGACTTTTCTTAGCCAACAAGCAATGAAGCTCTTCCAAGTGAAGACCCCCAAGAGAAGAAACAGCACATGTAGGTTTTCCCTCCCCGGTCCTGGATCTGAGCCCATTGCAGCAGAGGACAGACCGATGCACACACATTCCAGCAGCCCTAGGAAAAAAGGGCGAGGTGGCACTTTTCAGAGAGTGGCATCAATAATAAACAAGTGCAGGCAGAGCCAGGGAGAGCTGGTGCCCCCACCTGAAACGCTGCCTTGGAGCTGCCGCTGCATGGAACCTTTATAATCCTATAAAGCCCTTTTATGCAACCTAGGCTGAGTGAGGTCCCGTAAGGCAACGGTGTCAGGGTCGGATGCTTTCTCAGCTCCTCACAAAGACCCAGCTGTTCCTTTCAAGGAAGTTTTTTGGGATAGGGGAAAAGGGGGGTGCTTTTTATTTTATTTTATGCACACACAATCCACGACTGTTACAATTAAACTGCCAGCTAGCAGTCTGTAATTGTGTTATTTTGGATGGAGAGGGATGAGCGTGAGATGAAGGTATGTTTGCCCACTCGGAACCTGGAGAGAGACCAAAGATCTCATTGCATATGAAGCTTTAACTCTCTGGACATTAACTCTGGCCTCTATGAGAGCACTACAAATCTACAAAGTCAAGAATCTGTTTCTGCTTCAGACTTTGACCTACTCTTCTGTCCACCTTGCCTGACTTCTACTCCAAGTGGCACGCTTGCCCTGCTTAGAGCTCAGGAAAGACATGGTTGCTCAGTCCCATACCCATCTACCTGAGAGGAACCTTTGCAACACCATTTCTCCTTCCAATTCAATCTGTCACTCATTTGAAGCCAGGAAACCAGAAGGTTTATTAGCACCAGCTGTAAATAGCAAGACCTATCCGGTTTGCACATATGCTACTGGTGGCATTCGCTGCCTTGGTTGTGAACTTCATGTCAAACATTGCTAATTGCTTTGCTCTCCTGGCGTTCAGACTCCAATCACCCAGACTTGGGAGAGATCCCAAACACAGCCCCTGCCACTGCACAGCTCACACCGATAGCTGCGTGGCCAAGTTTTATCTGTAGCCACATGGAATTCTTGAGAAGCAGCTCAAGATGGGCCCTGTTTTCAGCTCCTCTTAGAAGTCAAGAGTTTTTATCACCTCATTACCTCACACAGTGTCCCTGTATTTCCCCTTATTTAACTGGGGACTTTCCTGATGAGAATTTGAGGGGGATGAGACAGAAGTAAGGTGCCTGCATAGACCTGTGAGTGCACTCTGTTCTTTGACATGTTCAAGAGTTTCCTTTGCAAGTGCCGCCAGAGACACGAGCCAAGGTGAGCTGCTTTCCTGCAAGGAAACGCCTCTGCTCTACCCGCCTGGAATGACAGGCCTCCTGAAATATTGCATTCCTACCCCGGCGCTTCCTTCTCTGCCGGGACATTTATCTTTGGTACATCTGTACAAAGGCTGAATTCATTCTATTTGCACTTTTCACATGAAGACTTCTCGTGCAGTATTGCTACTCTTCGAATCCTTCTTCTCCTCTTTCCACCACTTCTTTCTTTTGTTTAAGGGTTTTTAAAAGTTTCTGAGAAGTCGACAAGTTGCACACTAACCTTCTTCACTGCAATACCTAAATTAGTGACTACATAACTCAAGAAGCCAGACTGAGTTATGGTGGACATCAGGCCTATATTATTATTTTTTGCATCCAACAACCTTCAGCTGGAGGTTGCCCTCTCTTTTGCCCTCTCACCATCACACTCCCACACTGCGAAGAAGCTTACCAAAATTGATCCCCGCATCTCACAAAGGCTAATTGCTATTAGAAGTATAAGATGTTCAAAGTCCAAGAAAACTCTGTGAATCCCATGATGAGTGATGAAGAGTTGAGCAAGAACTGGCCACTGAAGAATCAACTCTCTTATTCTACACTGTGTTGTTTTTTGGGTTGTTTTTTTTTAAGTGTTCACAGGTACAAGCGCCACAACTGTGCTCATGCTAACTCAATGTCCTTTGGAGGAAACTACCTGCAGAGCACTCACCAACTTCATTTCTGCTGTTCCCAGAGCTGTCAGAAGCATTGGTAAATTCCCAAATCATTTGGGATCAGAAAAGTCTTCCTCTTCTTTGCTACTAAATAATTAGATCTCTATTAACTTCAGCAAGGATTTCTCAGCTTCCACAATATCCTACCATCTCAACAAGCGTTAAGTCCCCTCATGAAGATTACTCTGTCAGAGTTATTCAATTCTAGCCCAACCCTTCCTCAGTGTAGTTTTTCCATCAATATCCTCTAGCATCTTGCTGTGACGCTGTGGGGATCCAAGAAGGTGACAGGGGGGAAAGGGTTTCTCCGTGCTGGGAAAACACAGACCATCCAGGATTTAAAGGACAGAGCTGAAGAGCTTTGCTAAAAACTCTGTCCATCCCAGCCCTTTGCAAGGCTTCCTCTCCTTGTCATCATCCACAGAGCACATGCCTGTCCTTTTCCTTCAAGGTCCTTCCCAACCAACTCACTTCTGCTTTGTGCTCACCTTTCCTTTCTACATTCTATATCATTCTACCCAAACAATGGTGTCTTGCTGTTGGAGACCTTTAAACAAAGCAAAACAACTTTTGGAAACTCACGTAATGAATACAGCTGTCCTCATCACAAGTATGTCTCAACTGCTATCTTGATTTTTATCTTCCTCTCAATAGCATGGTACACACAATCAGAGCTTTTCTTTAGGTGGCAATCCCTCAAAAACAGGTTTCCTCGTCAGTCAGTTGTGTCCAAATCTCAGTTGCAGCATCTGCTCATGAAGAAATAAGTAACAGCCCCACCACCACAGAGACCACCACAACACTACGTGCTGCCACCAACATGTGGTATGGGCAACAGGGTCTTGCAATGTCATTTCATGCAGGTAGAAACAGCCATACCCTACACTCATGCTCCAATGAAGAACACATGTTTCAGAGGAGAACGCCTTCCAGTCCTCTGTTCTGCTTCCGAGTGGTGGGGATTAGGAGGACAGAGAGGAGAAAAGCCACAGCGTGGGGGAATTTCCAAACCAACTGAACCCATTTACAGGAGAAGGAAGCATCAGTTTCTATCAGACTCCTGATGAAGTATGCTCAAATAGATTTTCCTTTTTTAGGAGACAAGAAGGTGCAGATTCCTGTGGGCTTGTGTCATTCAAGCTTGTCTTCACTCCTCTGCCTGGATAGATCTATACAGTGCTTTTCTCTGGGCCTCTTCGAGCATCTTGGGCAAGGGGATGGAGGAGTGGGCGTGTAAGGATCCTGCTAGACATCCCTGCCAGGCTCTTGGGTCCTGTCAAGAGTTATGTCCAGCATCCAGCAAAAAGAGAAATAACAGCTGCTTCTAGAAGAATGAATTTTCTGGTTCAAATCTCCAGCTCTTCTCTTTCCAACACCGCTCCCCTGAACATTTCTAACACTCACATCAGCCGCTCCGATCCCAAATAATTAAGCTCTTTTTAGGCCCAAGTGCTACCACAGAGATAATTTATGCCTGAGTTTCCCATTTTAGCCTTAGCTGAAGTTCACACAGAAGTCAGAGGATTTCTCCCAGGCTGCTGAACGCAGTAGTCCAAGCAAGTGAAGTCCCCCCAAGCCAGCTGTCCTACACTGAGAAGATACCTGGACCCTGACACTCTTACAAAGGAGCTGTCACATCAATTCAGAAGGGATTTTTTGGTGAATTGGGCAGAACACAGATGGTTGCCTCCCAGATACAGGATGGTTGCTGCATGTATAAATATGCTTCCATGCAATTTCCTGCCAAAACATGCCCTCAACTTCTCCTGTACGAATTACCAAAAAAAAAAAAAAAAATTGGCACCACATAGTACATGAGGGCAAAATTTAGCAACTGAAGGAAAAATACTTCAGTGAACGAGCAGGGAATACGTGACTCAGTTCAGATGTGAAGGGCAGCAGATGCTCTTGTTATGGTGGATTCCTGCACAGGACCTATGGGACCCAAGGTGCCACGAAGAACAGCTATTTTTGCACTGTGGTGACCAGAAGCACCACAAGCAAATAGTGCAGCATTTCCCCCTCATGCAAGGCAGAAGACCTACACAAGTCCTAAATTACAGTTAACAGCACCCCTCTGAAGTAAGGAAGCATTGTCTTCCCTTCTGCCTCCCTTCCCCCAGTGAGGGGGACACAAAAAAAATCACAGAGGAACCCCATCACAGAGGAAGGAATCAAACTTGAGTCTTTCAGCCCTTGGTGGTATGCCTGAACCACTACCTCTTCTCCTCCCCCTCCATCTCCTTACAACAAGCCTTATTCAGGAAGATTTCTAGCCCACCAGAGCAAAAGACGTTTTTATTTGAGGCAAATATCTCAGCTTTGCAGCATTAAGAGCCACCAGCACAGAAACAACAGAAGGAGAGGGCAAATATCAGGACGTTTGCAAGATTCCTTGCAATTCATGTGGTTTGTGATAAACAGTTCCCAGCTCCAAACCAAAACTCTTTAGGAAACACCGCTGGGTTTTTAAGGAGGGGGTGTTCAGTTTATACAACTCGATGACTATTAGCTGCCCTCGGCTGGGAGGTCCCAGATGGTTTGGCCCCAAGAACCTCCTGCAACCTAATTCCTCTGGAACGACCCATTTTGTCCGTAAGGGAGCAGAGGTGGAAAAAGGAGGCGGGGGGGGGGGGGGGAAGGGGGGA
>NW_015090864.1:1344456-1370425 GCF_001431845.1 Calidris pugnax
GGGGGGGGGGGGGGGGGGGAGAAGAGGAGGGCAAGGTTGTTTCCTCTCTCCCCTTCATCCTCTCAAGAATGAAACAGCAATCAGCGAGATTTACAACGGATTTTCAACCCAACTTAAAACTGGCCGGTGAACTGCGGTGCCAGTGGAATGCACGGGCAACAGGGGCTTTCACTCCCGATTTAAGACGGCATTAGCTTTGCCCTTGGCAGCCTGTGCCAGGAATTATCCACCCGCCAACACCAACACCCCCCAAACGGCTGGACAGGTCCCCGACCCCCACCCCATGACCCACCGCTGCTTATTTGTATTTAATTTTTTTTAATTTTTTTTTCTTTCTTCAGCTTAACATCATTTCTTTTGGCACGGGTCCCACTAGACTGTAGGCAACGTGCAGTTGTGAGTTTTGGTGCAGGGAAGCAGTAAGTGGGGACCAATGCCATGGAAGGAGGTGAAGAAATAAGCTCAGAGGGGAGAAAAAAAAAAAAAAAAAAAAAATCTTGTTTTAACCCTTTTAGCTCTCCATGGCGTGGAGGGATGAAAGAGAGAGGTTTTCAGAATATATTCCATGATAGGATGAATTGGTGACATACACACATGCACAACATCTCTGTGTATTTTCTTTCATCCCTCCACACCATGGAGAGAGAAAAGATTGTTGTTTTTTTTTGTTTTTACACTGCTGAAAATCCTCCCCATCTCAGGATCTCCGACCCCTGCTGCAGTAAAAACCAGCTCAGCTCCATCCCTGACATGGAGTTAGAGTAGCTCATTTTAATCTAGAATTGGCCCTAATTGCTCTCCATGACTTAGAAAACAAGAGGCATTTTTGGATCACATTTACAGAAAATATATATAACCATCCCTACCCCCCTGCCCTGCTTTTGAGTTGTTTCAGGTGGGGTTGAGGACCTAGAGAAGACCACAGATGTAATGGATCACACAAAAAAATACAGCAGAATAATTTATACCACATTTTAAAGACAGTAGACCAGAGGAAACAGCCCAGGTGCTCAATGGGACGATTTTCTTACAACAAGGAGTTGAACCATATGTAAACTCTGTTACATCAGCTCCTACCGTAAAGCCCAAATTCCTAAACACCAGAAAGTCATCTCTGCTATAAACCTGCAGCAATAGTTTTGGTTTTCTGTTCCAAGCAAAGGAAACCGAAGTTCTTGGTTGTTCTCGGTAACTTTCCTTGTCTGGAGAGAGTTGCACACAGCAAAGGATATTTAGTGTTTGATATCCAAGCAAAGAGGACCAGAAAACCCCATAGATCTTTGCTCATTGTGCTTTTTGCACTGGGGCTGCCCTGTGTTTATTCCAGCCCATTGACAAAAGAAGCATCAGAGAGCATCACACATGGGATATGGGCAGATCCTTCTCAAGGGCATATCCCAAAACTTCTCCCATCTGTCCTTCTGGTTCTCTAGAGCTCAAACCACTGACATGAAGCCAAAGCAAGTCCAGGAGATCTGCCCAGGGTTGGGGGCTCAACAAGGAGAACTTTGCTCAGGGCAATGCAGGGATCAGACCTGCTGATTCAGGCCAGATACAGCATTTAAAAAAAAATATTAATAAATGCAAGACATTCTGAGAATGGAGCTCATTTTCCAAACAGCGCATCATTAAACTGCAAGGTTCATTACCACCGGATGTTGTGAAGCCCAAAAATATGAAGAGATTCCAAAAGGGATTGGACAGATTCAGGAAAGGGAGGTTCACCCAGATGGGTGATGAAACATGAGGGCTTGAAGGCAGCTTCTGGCTCAGGAAGCCTCTAAACCACTGACTGCCAGGAGCGAACAGGACATGCCAGGAGACACATCACTTGTCCCACTTTTCCTTGGCTTCCCCAGATGTCCATGCCTGTCTGAAGAAACCTTTGGTTTGACCCCATATAGTGGTTTCTATGTTCTCAGCACTGAGGCAGGAGCCTGTAAGAGATGCTCTGCAGGACCTTGCTTCAGCTGCAGGTTACCAATATCTGAAGAGCAAGTGGCAAGAGGATTCTTCTCAGTGGTTCCCCCCAACAGGACAAGGGGCAAAGGGCACAAACTGGAACACAAGAAAATCCATCTCAACATGAGGAAAAACTTCTTTACTTTGAGGGTGCCAGAGCCCTGGAACAGGCTGCTCAGAGATGATGTGGAGTCTTCTTCTTTGGAGATATTCAAAATCCACCTGGATGTGTTCCTGTGCAACCTACTCTGGGTAACCCTGCTTTGGCAGGAAGGTTGCACTAGATGATCTCTAGAGGTTCCTTCTAACTCCTGCCAGTCTGTGATTCTGTGATTTAACCCACCTGCACTTTCCAACTCTTTGGAGGATGGCAACAACCGACCCAGCGGTGTTGAGCACACACCATACACCAGCACCTTCCAACACCAGGTTGATGGAGTCATACTTTCCGAGCACCCTGCTCTTTCCTCGGAGACTTTATCGCTGCCACGCTCGTTTTCGGCACCCCCAATCCTACCATGTCCCCAGCAAACCTCCCACCCACGGCAGCCCTCAGCACACCGGGCCGTGGGCATGCCTCGCACGGCTCCAGCGATGGCCCGGGCCAGCCATGTGTTAGTGTCAGTCTCTCCCAGCCGCCCCTGCCAGGGAACGCATCTGACTTTGTAATGAATCGCCCGTTTGTCTCCCTAACACCTCAGCCAGCTCTTTTGTTAAGCCTTTATCGCCCAAATTTAACAGCTCCCCAGCACACATCATCCAGCGGCGGGACTTGGCCTCTTCCTTTCTCCTTCCCCCCCCCCTCCCCTTCCCCATCCCGTCTGTGGGATAAATTCGGGCTGTCCCTCCCAAACACTGCCCGCTCTGTTCTCGGCAGATGCTGCAGTTACATAGCGGCTGCCCTTGCCCAGACCACAGAGATTGGCAGCCAAGGAAGAAACTCCTTGGAGCCAACGCAGCAGCTTCCCTCACCGCCTGGAGATATCCCTGTGCACACACACACACACACATTGAAGCAGCACAGCAGCTCGAGAGAAAAATAAAGGTCACTCTCCAGACAACACAAAACTCAACCTTTGAGGGAAGCACAGTGAACGCAAAGAGCTCCTCAGGTTCACAGGGACAGAAAAACAACCAGAAAACGAGCTTTCTCCTCCTTCCCCAGCCCCAGCTTTTATATTCTAGACCTGGAGGTCGCAGCTGGAAGCGGAGACTGGCTCCTGACCAACTTCTGGATAAATGACAATTTCTAGAAACAAGCGTGCAGATTCATGCAGAAGGGGGTTTTTCACCTCCTCCTCCCCTCAAAACATTTCACCCAGCCCCTACTCTGTATCGCACGGAGGTCAGCTTGTGGAGTATTTAGAAGGTTGGGCGGTTTGACACATCATCTGATCTATTTTGGGAGCAGTTTACGGCTCTGCAATTCCTCCCCTGCACAACAGCGATAGCTTTTCCACTCTAATGTCATATTATCCTCGTGGCAGGTTTAAAAACTAAACAGGTGAAAAAACAAACTTTCTGGGCACTGGAGAGAGCAGGATGCATGAGAGACACATTATGGTGATGGGATGGTAGAAGTTTTTCCTCGTTCTGAGCCCCAACAGAGCTTGAGGGAATGAACTATGAACTTGTAAGGTTGGTTCCTTACAAAACTCAACATGAGGATACTCAGAGGCTCTTGCATAAAGGTCATTCCACGACAAGAAGTGGCTCATTAATGTCTTTCTGAAGCAGTTTTGCAGCCCTGAAGCTTTCCAACCCTCAAATGGAACTTCAACAGTCAAATCTCCAGTTATGCAAAGGAGCTCTGGTCAAGGTCTCAAACTCATCAGATAAGGATAAACCACCAGCGCAGGAGACTATGTTCCTGCTTATGTACCCTAGAACATGTTCCCACAAAGCCAACCAACATCACAAACCACACTGTCTTCTGCTCCAAACACAAGGGCACTGTAAGGTCCCTCCTTCACTGCCATCCATTGAACGACATCGCTCTCTTTCCCTTCATCTCCTGAAAACACCATCCCTTCACACCACAATTTGTCCCAGCAAAAGGAAGAGGATCTCCCCCAGCACCTGAAAACACCACCCCTTGACACCACAATTTGTCCCAGCAAAAGGAAGAGGGAAAGAACAAACAATGTTAATACCAACTATTGATCTCCCAACATCCCTTCCCCACCACCAAGAAAGACTCAGGTCCCACATCGTTATAGGAATGGTGTAACCCTTCCTCAAAAGGATTGAATCCGTGCACAGTTTTGGGGAAGGGAAGTAGATTCTTCATCAGTGGTTAATCCCATGTAATAAGTAAACCAATACTGATAACCAAAATGTCTTTAACAGGCCTGTGCTGCTGGCAGGATTCTCACCCACCTTTTGAAGGACTACAGAATTTCAGCAAGGACCTCAGCCAAACCTACCTGTCAACACTTCAGGTGAATGCGCTCAGAATACTTGGTGACTTCAGCATATACATCTTTTTTATGATACTACATAGAGTCAATATGAACAAAGAGTCATATTAACCAAAATACTACAGCCCAGGGAGACCCAAAGCTTTATTCTATGGGGCCCCCTGAACAGTGGGGACCGCTTGTCGTCCATCTTCAAAGCAACGCGCTTGTTCTCAGTAATTAAAATAAAAATCCTTTATGCCTTGTATTAAAGGGATGTGGGACACAGCCAACCAGCATTAAGGAGAGCATTTCCTTCTTGTATTGATCATCCATCCACACAACTAAGTTGCATTAAAAAGGCAGGGGGAGGACAACAAGCCAAGTGTTATACATAGCAAATTCTGATTAGATTATGAAACTTTAAGAAGATCTTAACAAGTGGACAGTGTGCATTTTACATAATTAGCTTGTTACTTATAAATGCCTTCCATAGTGCCAATGGCAGATTTTCACCACCTAAAATAGCCTAAAGCTGTTGGATTCAAGGACTCCTGCCATCCCAATTTAGATCAACTCAAATACAGAAACCACGAGGTGGTTTCGTTACACCAAGATTAAGAATTGAATCGGCTCTTGTGTGCCTGGACGTTGGAAGGGGTAAAAGATTACAGAGGGCAAAGACATATTATATCACGCTGCACCTCGCCAGTCCTCACTGAACATGAAAGCTGTTCTTCAGCATTTTGACAGATTTCAAGTTACTTTTGGGGTGGGGGGAGAAACAGAGCCTCATTAAGACTGGACGTAAAGGTGCAGCATTGTGGGATGCCACAACTGTATAGGGAGGGGGAGGAAACAGAGCCTCACTAAGACTGGACGTAAAGGTGCAGCATTGTGGGATGCCACAACTGTATCCATATTCATTAAGCAGAGAACTGTTCCCCAGCTCCATGAGATGTATCCTTCATGAAGCTGGGACTGTTTCACCTCAAATCCAAGAAGAAGCTCAGAGCATACCTCGAGTTACAACCACTGCCTGTAAAATAGGACCTCAGAAGTAGCAAACCAGGGGTGAAGAAGCCATTTGATTGCAAGTGGGTCATGCTTGACAAGAAATTCCCAACAAATGCAGAGCTACACCCTTCTTCCCATGCCAATCCCTACACTACAGATGCCTGGAATTTTGCACTTTTTCCAAGTGAAAAGAAACATACTAGAAAGCATCTTGAGGAAAAAAACTGTCTCATGGGAAGAGGATCTACAGGCTTAAGAGTTATCCCAGCATTCAAACACCATCCAAACTATTAACCAGTCTGTGTGAGTTCCCGTTTTCTAAACGACCCAACAACAGCCAGTAAAAGAGAGCAGAATGACAGTCCTTGAACCCAAAACCACCATGGAGGCAAGCTATGAGCTCTACACAATGTCCTATCTTCACCTACTGAGTTGCATTAAGACATATATAATAATGCCATGAGGTAACATTGAGTATGTCCTTTCCATATGTCATATAAGGACCATTTCCAAAGACTGAAGGGGAAGATGGTGGCCACGTACCTAATGCAGCAAACAGCCCCAAAGAACATGAGGAAAAAGGAAAATACTTACTATTTCCCTTTGTCTCAATAGTTTTACTCCTTAGACCCCAGAAACATCATTGGGTCCATTTTAACAAATCTACAGTGCAGGATTTGAACCTTTTCCTTTTGAAAGATTATCAAGTTACAGCTGAATTAATCGTATAAGGTCTCAACTGACTGTGACAAACTACAGCGAGGTCCGAAGCTCCAATTGAGAGATGTCCCATTAATCTACACATTTGAGAAAAACTAACAAGAACAAAACAACCAGTGCATTTTCTGCACTCATCTGTACCAGAACGACCCAGGTTGATACGTGATTTCGTGATACTCCATCTTACTGGCTAAAGTGTCCATGTGGTCTGAAAAAATACATGATCCACCTCCCAGTCAAGGGACGGATGATCAGTTTTTCCCACATTCAGAGGCATTTAGCTCACATCTCATTTGAAATAATTACAATCTATATCCCTAGAGTCCTCTAGAATTCAGAATGCTTTAGAGTCAATCTGTGAAGCAGTGATGGAGAAGAGATTTGAAAATTTTGTATCTAAATTATTCCTCATGAAGACCTTCGATAACTAGAAGTGAAAAGAAAAAAAAATTATATACATATGACTTGCAATTCAGCCACTCAAGGGCCAGGAAACATCATAATTATGTGTATGCATTAAGAAATCATTTCTATCTAAAAAGATTATGTGACCACATTCTGTAAAAGAGCACTGCATGAGATGGATAATCTTTTCCAAATTCCCCATCTTGTCCTCATTTCCTCAGGATAACTAGGTGGAAAGGAGGCAGGGGACCACAGGAGTATCTTATGAGTATCATGTTGGAGAATTAAAATCCACTCTAGGAGGTCCACAATATCAGGCAAATTCAGTCAAACAGCTTTCACAGTTTTTCACAAGTCATTAGCATCCCTCATTTTCCAGGTACTGAGTCTTTGGGTTTCCCTAGTGATGAGGACTAAACATAGAGTGACCTATAATAATTTTAAGTACTCAGAAGTAATGAAAAGAAAGCTGACTGTCAGCTTCAGAAGGGCTGCTGCAGATAAGTGGACTTTTGATAGCTCTCTGAGCTCTGTGTCTCACACAGCATCTTAAAAACACCCACGAGGAACCAAATGTGTTTTCCATTGACAGCAGAACCTGGATAATGTGTTCTAAATAAGCCTTGGGGCCAGGCAGTTAGTGAGAACGGTAAAGAGGAATATTTAGCTATTGCCCATTCACTGAAAGAGGCAAAGACTTTGCAGAACAAAACTAACATCCAACCACGAAACAAAATTCCACTGCAGTGCACAGGCACAAAGGAGATGATTTCGGTTACTCATGCAGCTCACCTCTGAAGTTTTTTAAGTTCAACTGGGCTTACATTAACCATATTTGTGTATTAAAAGGCATCTCCAGATGCTTTAGGTGCTGGCATTAAATCCCACTGCTTCTGGATTCACTTTCAGATGCATTTCAGGAGTTACTCTCAGTTTTTACACGCATTTGCCAGAAATGGTGTTCAGTGCTACGAGGGACAAGAAAATTCCAGGGACTCCAGCTTGTACCTGGGGGTATATACATCAGGGGAATTCTGTGGCATGCATAAAAGAAATTCCAATAATAAAGCTATTTGTGACAGTGCTTTAGCGCAGGTGAAATTTGTCTGACATGGAAACACTACAAGCAGGAGAAGAAAAATTAAAAACCACAGTGGGCATATTTTGTAAGCTTTGCTGTGAGTCTTCACGAACAACCTTTATCTTCTTTTTCAGTTTAGCCCTTCATATCCTAACATGATCAGTAATAAAGAACACTGAGAACCCCTTCCCTGGACCACTCCATCAACAGATGCTCATTAGAGCTACTCATAACCAGAACAGCCCCAGCCTGAAATGAAGTATCCATCTGTTTTCAAAACGCATGTGGGCTTGCTTTACAATTCCCACATCCCACCTCCTTCAGTGGGTCTGGAGACTGAGTCATCATTCCCGGGATAATACAGGGCACAACTACATAGAACTTATCCAACTTAGAGCCAATGAGCTAAATAAAATAAAATCAACAGAGTTTAGCTTAATTTCTAAGTGTCACAAAGGTGCTCAGCTACACAGTGAAATGTCAAAACCTATGAATAGTGATATTGGAGCAAAAGTAGAGACTTGTGTTCCTAAGAAAAGAAACAACTTGCTGAAGAATAAGTCTCCACACCTGGTTTTCTCACCATACAGAAGCAGCAGGGCCAGAGCAGTCTGCTCAATGCTAAATAACAGGCAGAAGACAAAAGGCAGAGTGAAAGAAGTGAAAAGCTGGCTAAAGCACCAGTCGTACCCCACTTGCACCTTAATTTAGCATAAGTTATGCTTTCCCTCGGATCCTGTGGCAAAGCACATTTATAGAATCATAGAATTTGAGAGGAGGGGTATGAATGCAAGTTGAAGGGAAATCATCAGGAGATTCAAAGAAGTCTGAACTTAAACAGCTACATACAGCAAGACGAGATATTTCTTTGGCCTCTTCTACCAACCCGAACTAGAATTCCCAGCGCTTTAAGCAAATCACTGCAAAACAGCGTTGCTGAAGCAGCAGCTGAAACCCTATAACACTGCGACAAAACTTGGCTATGTCCTTCCCTGGTAGACAGTATCACGTTCCCCTTTCCCCTTTCTTCGTCTGTGCTTGAGACTTTCCAGTTGGTCCCGTGCCAAGAGAACTGTCCCACCCCCAGGGCTTGGTCTCTCATCCCTACAAGAGTCCATGACTTCTGCCAAAGCCTTCCACCGACCTCCCCGCCTCCCTCCAGCCCTCCCTGAGGTTACGGAGGCATCCAGCATTCCCTGACCTACGTCCCCAGGGGATGCTAACCCACAAGTCTCACACCTCACTTCCTTGAAACCCCCACGAGCGTGGGTTCCACTTACAATTCTGCAGACTGGACCACAGGAACAAGAGTGGCAGGATCTCGCTTGCTTTGCCAGCTTTCTCTTCACCACTCTCCCCAGAGTAACGTTTGTTTTCTCGGCGGTGGAGAAAGGAATCCCTCTAGCTTACCCCTCTCCAGCCCCAAAATAGCAGCGGCTGAAAGTGCCCCAACAGCATATAACTTGCATACAGCTGGAGCAACAAGCAATACTGAAACTAAAATCAGGGAAAGATGTTTTATTTTATAGCAAAATAACAACCCAGAGACATTCACTGTTTTGTTGTTACAGTACGACCAGTAGGTCTCAGGGCAGAAGCAGCAAGAATAACCCATCCTAGTAAAAAACTATCACTATTACTATCATTTAAAACACTATCTGCTTTAATTTCTTCCATCTTGTGTCAAAGAGTTTATGCAAGTACTCAAGACCTAGTTTCCTAGACTCATGATTTCCCACTCAGTTTTCTGCTGAAGGATTTCCATGTTGATGGTCTTGACATTTCAGTAACAGACTCTGATCTATTCTGGAGCTGTCAAGAAGCAAAGTCAACTTTATCAAAGCAAACAGCATCTTCAGAGAAGAAAGTAGGGCCCAAATAACACAAAGATGAGAAGAAACCTTTCTAATGGATCTCCATAACATTTTCTTTGTGAATCAAAAGCATTCTTCACACTGGAATTTTCCTTTACGTTAAAGAGGGCTTGCAACTAATTAAAAAAGCCCTCCAAGTTTCCAAAGTATTTCAAGTGATAAAACCAAAGTTACAGTCTGAAAATAAATCATAACAGTAATATGCACACACTTGAGAGAAAAAAAAAAAAACACACGAGATATAAACCTACACTGGAAAAATCTTACACTTAGTGCAGCCAAAATGCCAGTTGATACATGTCACATTTGGGCGCTCCAGGCAACGCTATCACAATGGCTAATACAGGCAGGCAGAGCTCCAAAACGAACGTCCAAAGCCCAAGAGGACACACAGATGCTCCCCAGAGCCTTAGAGAACACCGATGGCATCTCAGGCCTTTTGCTGAAGCTTTCACACACGTTTAGCATCTTGAGCAGCGGAGCAAGTCAAAGCAAGGCTACGACCTTTCAGACGCCGTTACCGGCTAATCCTTCTTGAAGGAGGGCCTCAGAAAACATTTAGATTGAAGTATCCGTGAGATTAAGATGTTTATCCATCTTGTATTTTGCACATTTGTGATTTCAGTGTCTCCTGGCGGGAAGAGCTCAGGAGGACCAAAGGCCAAGAAAGAAAGAACAACTCCAGCAAAGGGAAAGGATAGCAACGCTAACAAATCTTTTCTGTGTTTGCTAGAAACCTGTAGTCAGTCCACAAATAAAAGAGTGAAAGAAAATTAGGGGAGATTTTTCCCCAGATGGAAATACCTTGTGCAGCTGAGTTGACAGATCTATTGGGCTTAACGAGAACTAAGAGCATAAGATGAGAGGTGATCTTTGGTAAGACTTTCCAGGTGTTGATATCTGGCTTCAGTCAGAATTATCATGAACCCCTTAAGATCACCCCAGCCCATCAGAAGCCCAAAACCATCTCAGCACAAATGCTAAGAAGGTCAATTAAATCCCCCTGTGGCTGGAGATACTGTGAGAGCAACCATGTGCAGAGACAAGGATCTTCCCTTCTCCCACCCCAAACCAGAAGGGAGTTGGGCATCAGAGTCCCCATGGAGAAATCTCTGGGGGACACTCAAATCCTTGGAGGACAGTGCTGACCCTTTCCATGAGATTTCTCCATGGGGACACTCAAATCCTTGGAGGACAGTGCTGACCCTTTCCAAACACAGCATGGGAAAGGAGGTCTCCAATGCAGCACTGGCCACATACCACAGAAAAAACATGCTTTATGCTACTGCAAAGAGTAAAAGAGTTTAGGTCAAACAACAGGAGGGAAGGGAAAACATGCTTTATGCTACTGCAAAGAAAAGAAGAGTTTAGGTCAAACAACAGGAGGGAAGGGAGGATGAAGACACGGAAGTAAAGAGTGTTCCTCACAATCCACATGAAACAAGGAGGACAGAGTTTTAGGCAAAACAAGTAAAAGCCTTCCTAACTCAGTTTGCCAACTTCATCCTAGAATAACTATCATTTGCAGAGTGCCTGCAAACTCCAGGCTTAGGAAGCTCACACCAGACATCTTTGGTCACAGATGAGACATCACTTTGCTCCACCACAGCAAAGCCACACTGAGCTCCATCTGCGCTACGGAGTCATCCCTCCAACTACGATGCTGTGTGGCAGGAGTTGCATAAGGGCAGGGAAGAAGTTTTCCAGTGCTTCTGCAATGTTTCTGGGCTCAATACCTATTGTGGCTCATTAAGGATGTTGGGGAGCTGGTCCTCATCAAAGATGGTTCCTGGCAGTTTTATGTTCCTACGCATTTGGTCATAATGAATGGATCAATAGAGGGAGAAAATTTCAGGGCACCTTTGGACATCCCCCAGGCAAGCTTTTACAGCCTCCCCAAAATAACCTTCACTGGTTTCACACTCAAGGCCCCAGAGCTTGCGAGCTGGGCTCAATACCTATTGTGGCTCATTAAGGATGTTGGGGAGCTGGTCCTCATCAAAGATGGTTCCTGGCAGTTTTATGTTCCTACGCATTTGGTCATAATGAATGGATCAATAGAGGGAGAAAATTTCAGGGCACCTTTGGACATCCCCCAGGCAAGCTTTTACAGCCTCCCCAAAATAACCTTCACTGGTTTCACACTCAAGGCCCCAGAGCTTGCGAGGCAGGTTTAATTTTAGAGCACACATCGGATTTGCTTACATAATTTTCTTGATTTGGAAGGCTTTTTATTTTCCTTAGTGAGAAAAGCTGTCCAAATTTATCACATTAAGCAGGGAGCTTGCTTGCCCATAAGAATCTTAAAATACATTGGCCGCAATTTTCCTTTTAAGTTTGCATATCTCAATTAGGGCAATATGGAATTAGAGCAGCTTTAAAAAGCGAGGTGGGAAAGAAACCATTAAAAAGGACAAATCCTTACCAAATTATACTGGCATCTAAATGCAATAGGCCACAGGGTGTCCAGAGGCTGCTGAAAACAGGGCAGCAAGAGTTCAAGAAATAGTTCCAGTCTGAACACATTAAGCAGGATGTATAAAAATCCCACAACAGGGATTTTTATTGATTTTAAGAGTTTTCAATTCTGTTAAGAGAACACCATCTTTCTGTTAAAGGTGTATTTATAAGTATCAGAGAAGACGTTGGTCTCATCATCTACCTGGACACAAGCTTAGCCTGTAAAGAAGTTGCTCTTTTGGGTATCCTGTAAACAAGTCCTTGTGGTTAGAGATGGGTCTTGGCCCAGGTAATTAAAAACCTAAGGATATAATAAATTTATAGGACTTTTTTTTCCACCCAAACTGGTAGCACATACTTTGATTATTCCCTTTTGAGAGTATTCTTTGAGCAAGAATAAGAAAAAAAAGCTTCCCAAGACCTCACCACTGATCTACATTGCTACTCTAGGAAATGTAGCTAGGAAAAACAGATTTAATCCATAACTACATCAGCAAACACCCACGTTGTCATTGTTTGTCGTGACAAAGCCTGAAGAAGGTTGGGGACCGAAAACCAACATGATGATGTTCTTCAGCCACGCACAAGCTGCTACAAAGAGGGAAGGAGGAGCTCCTTGGTGGTAAGAAAATAAGATTAAATCATTTTTATGGTTCAGCCAGAGAACTTTCCATCACCTGTTAGAGGAAAACCTTCATTGATAGGAAGTGAAGCACTGATGAAAGCAGCCAGGCTCACAGGAGAGCATCTTTCATTGAGCATTTGAAGGGTTGGTAAGGGAAAGTGTCTGTCAGTGGTTGCTCAGACCTTTACAAATAGGGGCATTTCCAGACCCAATTTATAATCCAGCCACAGTGGGCTGCTGTGTCCCTCCACCTCTGCACCCCCAAATAAAACCCAACAGAACCAGAACACCCCCAAATATTGGGTTAGAAAAGAAAGGCGGGCAGCTTCAAGTGTGTCTCTCCATCGTCCCCACGGCCATAAGTGAGACACAGACTTTCCACGGAGGCAGAGTAGGTCCTTTGAGGGATCTCAGAGCTGCAGCACAGGGTGGTCTCCCAGCCCCACACAGCAGGGCAGCAGCATCTGCATCCCACTGGTGTGCAACCCCTGCTCCCTTCTCTGCAGCCTGTGGGGCACCAGGGAACTATTCATGAAGAGCCATGAAAAACCTGAGCTAAAGAAACTGATAGTCTGTTCCCACCCCCCCAAAAAAAACCCCAACTCATAGAGCTTCCAGCTGCTCCTGTGACCACCCAAACTGCTCACCTATTTCTTAAATGATGCTAAACCGAGAGGAGTTGAAATATCCCGAGCAGGGGGAGATGCAAGGCAGGGAGAGTGAAGTTACACAGGGCTATTAACAAAATAAACCTTCGCTCTGGCAGGCTGAAGAAGTAGTACCAAGAGCAATGTTGGCACTCGGTTGTGACTGGGTTTAACCCTTTATTTCCTCGGCCACCATCCCTGTGAAAGATGGCAAAGCTGTGCCAAATAGCCATCCCCCTCCCCAGCCTGCTGGCAGCCGCTCAGGGGGGATTAAATTTAAACGTAGAGTAGCAAAACAGGGGTTTCAGGTGAAGCCCACGGGCTCAGGATAGTATTAAAATCAGTAAATGGACTGCAGGGATACAGAGAAGGGGATGAAGAGCCTCATCTACAGAGGGGCCAGTGCTGCTTCCTCTCCTCTTCAGAAAGCGGTGACATTTTTAGGGTCAGTATGAAGGAAAAAGAATGCATTGTGATAATTTTTCTCCCCAACTCAGGGATCTTCCCCTCACTTGGTACTGGCAGGATTCCCCTCTTCTCCCCAAGACGCGCATCATCCGATGCTTAAAATACAGAAGAAAACTTCTATCCCACCCAACTCTCTCCAAAGCAAGGATTATCGGGGAGGGCATCGCATGCAATGACTGTTTTTCACTCAAGCTTCAGGGAAGCAGAGGCCAATCTCTTTCCCAACCACAGCTCATCTTCAAACGGGGAGTTAAATTACCGAGCTGAGAGGACGAGTGCGCTGTTGGTGAAAGTCCTCCCGTTTTATCCAGCAAGTAAAGGACAGCAGAGAAAAAACTGGGGTGTGACTCACCGCCCAGCATTTTTGAGCGAAAAAGCAAAGAGCTTGGTTTGAAGAATTAAAAAAAAAAAGAGCAAGATGTGGAAAAGGAGGGAAAAAAAAAAAAAAAGAGTGAAAATAACAAATCAGAGCAAACGCCTCTAAAATACTCTGGCTGGGCACTTCTAAGCACTGAATGAGCAGAGGCAGGGGCACTTCACAGGAGCTAGTTCACACATTAGCCTAGGTAATGTGTTCGCAGCTTTAGGTCTGAGAGGCTGCCTAAATTAGTCATCTGTAAGGGGACACTCCAGCAATGTTAACTGGAACCCACCGAGCCCAGGAATGCAAAGTGGGGTGGTTAAACCGCATCATTTCTGAAGGAGCGCCTCCACGCAAGGCTCTAAAAGCCCCCTTAATTCAGTTTAGCCTGATTTGCATTGAAATCAAGTATGTTAAAGTGAATTAAGGATCTTTAATCCTCCCTTCTCCCCTCAGGAGAGTGTTTCCACCAGGGCTAGTTAAGAGTAATTGAACTAATCCACTTTAAAAGTCAGTTCGGATTAGTTGTGCTAAGTGGCTGTGCAGATGAGGCCTGGGAGCAGGGGGACTGTCTCTAGCGTGCAATCATCACATCCATCTGCCTCCGGGGCTGCTCAGGGAGGACAGCTAGAGCTGGGTTATTTTGCTATGCAGAGCCTGGGAGTGGTCCAAGACACTCCAAGAAGAACACTAATAGAAATGTCTACTTGTGCTTGACAGGTGCCATCTGGTTGCTACCGAAGGCATTTTCCACATGTAGTTTCTGTGCATACCATATACCCTGGGAATGGCCAAAGGGGTGGGAAAGCTGTTTTTACGGGCAGCTCCAGGACCAGGTTGTTGGTCCAAAAAGAGCTGGCAGCATCTCTCCTCCAAACCGTGCTTGAAGCTCACATCCCCTTGCTGAAATATGGAATACAAGTTCGCAGGGCTCCCTCTGCTCCCGTCCCAGAGATGTCAGGAGATGTGTTTGGGGCTCAGAGGAGGACTCAAGGGACCATCTCCACCACACACCAATGGCTGGAGGTGGGTGCTTTCCCCATTTCGTGCCATCACGCTCTTCTGCAAGGTCCCAGGGTGTTCCCCACGTCCCACTGGTTTCCACCCCAACTTTTCAACAGGTTAGAGTAAAACCAGTTCAACCCTACACAGTTCCCACAGAAACAGGGAAAAGGAAGCTAAGAAAGAGCAACAAACATTAAAGAGAGGGCTATCAACCGCTCCAAACCCCATCCTGCCCCAATTTTTACCGCAGGTCACTGTCCCCCGCCCCGGCAGAGCAGGCAGCAGTGCCCTACACAGATTTTGCCTTTCTAGGAAAGCACCGAGCCCCTCTGTCTGATCCAAACCAGTTCTGCCCCAGCTAAGAATAATCCCCCCCAGCTGCTGTTTGATTTACACATTGCCATGGACGCGCAGTGTTTTTTATCTGGTAGATGTAGAGGGGGAGAGGGAGCAAGTCTGCGGGTGTTCGTTCTAGTTAATGTTTCCTGTGCGGTTCAGGCCGTTATGCCTTACAGGTATGTTTATTCCACTACTTTAGCAAAGCAGCAGACTTTTTAATGGAACTGTTGATATTTTTCCTGGCTGATCCTCCTGGAGAGGCGAGGCAGTGTACAAATGAAGTTCATTCCTCGCTCCAGCCTGAAGCTACTCTTCTCCTCCTGGGACCGCGGGGAATTGAAGGTTTCCATTGCACTGGTCAGATTTCTTCCTTCTCCAGCCTTCAAGTTTTAGATGTATAAACAGAGGCCTTGGGGCAGCTGACAGTAGCAAAAGCAATGCCTGGCTGGTGCTTTATGCAAGGGCAGCAGCTGCACTCAAAATCCAGCCCTGCATCTCACAGCAAGGCTCTGGGAGAGAAGAGAGGGTGCCGCACTGCACCCCTAAAATGAAGCCTCAGCACCAAGGCTCCTTTTTCAGTAAGATCTTGCAGGGCTTTCCTGCTTATTAGCATTTCCCAGACCACCAAGCCATCAGTAGATACCTCATACATTTGTCTTTATTGCCCACCTCCCCCTCCCCAACTTTATTGCCACAACACGATGTGAGAAACTGGACTTGAGAAACCACAGGAGGAGAAACTCCAACCCAGAGGGCTCTGCTTTATCAAGCACCTATAGAAGACACTTGCAGGTCTGGTCCTTAGTAGAACCACCCTTTGTGGTCCTGAGAAGAGCCAAGGGACATGCACCAAGTCAGCTCACAGCCTGCCCCCCTGGAGAACAAGCTGAAGTACCCTGAGGTTAGCAGAGGTGCCCAAAGCCCTGCAGATACCTGGCAATCTCTCTGCTCCCTTCACCCCCATGAAGAAACAAGGTTAAAAAAACCCAATACAAAACCTTACCCCGGCCTCTGAACACATCCAGACAGATTAGACACCAGCTCTAGAGCTACTTCAATTGAAAGCACTTGAAACAAGTGCTCCAAAGAGCTCTGGTAACAGAGTAAACAGCCCCATGCCAGCAGGAAGATCATCTGTTTGAACAAAGCCACCCAACTGCCCCTGTCCTGCTGATCCATCCAACAGCAAGAGAAGCACAGCACCCCCAAGGGTAGCTCACCAGCTTCATCCCACTGATCTGTCCAACAGCAAAAGAAGCACAGAACCCCCAAGGGTAGCTCACCAGCTTCATCCCACCCAACGCCAGAGCAGACAGCCTCTGGGAGCAGATGGGGACACCATCCACCTCCCTGCCACCAAGTGCCCCCTCCCCAGCCTACAGCATGGTCTGCAAGGGAGAGCATCCAAACTCAGCCAACTGCTAGGGGACACGGTAAAAATTAGGCCAGTGCCACCACGTAACAGGGTCATCCAGCCTGGTGCAGTCCCAAATTCCAATGAGTCAGAAGAGGCCAAGCCTTCGGGCTCACCTCCCCCCCTCCTCCCAGTGCCAGTCCCAGCTCTCAGATTTTCCATGAGCCTTGGAGCAGCCCAAGCCAGTGCCTCAAGGGATGCAGCGCTGAGGAAGGATGCTCTCCTCTTACCCTGGTACCTCCCGCATGTAGCATCTGGGACAGCCCACAGGGAACCCAGTCCATGCACTGGGGAAGACTGGGACCACAAGCTCCCTGGAGAAATTGCAGCTAGTTTTAAGACATCTCTACTACATCAAGTGACATTCGTTTCCGCATGGCCGTTGATCCTTCTGCAAGCTCAGGAGAATAATATGGGATTATGCCTGGTCCCAACTCCACTCCAAAAGGCCACCTCTTTGGCCCAGCATCTCTCCTGCACCTTGCAGAGAGAAGTCTCTGCCCCACCCAACGCCAGAGCAGACAGCCTCTGGGAGCAGATGGGGACACCATCCACCTCCCTGCCACCAAGTGCCCCCTCCCCAGCCTACAGCATGGTCTGCAAGGGAGAGCATCCAAACTCAGCCAACTGCTAGGGGACACGGTAAAAATTAGGCCAGTGCCACCACGTAACAGGGTCATCCAGCCCAAATTCCGATGAGTCAGAAGAGGCCAAGCCTTTGGGCTCACCTCCCCCCCTCCTCCCAGTCCCAGCTCTCAGATTTTCCATGAGCCTTGGAGTAGCCCAAGCCAGTGCCTCAAGGGATGCAGCGTTGAGGGAGAACGCTCTCCTCTTACCCTGGTACCTCCCGCATGTAGCATCTGGGACAGCCCACAGGGAACCCAGTCCATGCACTGGGGAAGACTGGGACCACAAGCTCCCTGGAGAAATTGATGTAGTAGAGATGTCTTAAAACTAGCTGCAAGTGACATTTGTTTCCGCATGGCCACTGATCCTTCTGCAAGCTCAGGAGAATAATATGGGATTTTGCCTGGTCCCAACTCCACTCCAAAAGGCCACCTCTTTGGCCCAGCATCTCTCCTGCACCTTGCAGAGAGAAGTCTCTGCCTATAAACTGGTTTTAATCAGCTCCAAAACCAGTATGGAGATTGTGCCTTCAATCAGGCAAAAAGAATAGCCATGTCACACTGACCACAGGGACTGCTCAAAGCCTTCTTTAGTCCAGTTCACGCTCTCCCAAGAGCAGCTCTTCAGCTTCAGTCCTCTCTTCAAACTCATACTAAGCCTCTGGATTTCCAGAATCAACATGGGACAAGCCAGAAGATAGAAATAGTCACCAGGGATGCAACGCGGCTGTGCTAACGAGCCAAAGGAAGTGTTGGATCTTTGGTTAGACCCTGTAATTCAGCTCAAGTGGCTGTTTCACCTCTGGCCTGTCAGATCAACTTGCTAACCACAGACTGGGAAATAGCTCCCCGCGAGCTCCCAGCAGGAGATTTATCTTTGGCAAGGGCTGAAAACATCCCTTCCCCCCCTCACCTTTGATTACAGAGAGGCCCCGAGATGCAGAAAGAGAGCTATGCTCCGAGTTTGCCAGGTATTTCAAGATCTCACCTTACACTGGAAGAGGATTAGGGCTAGAAAAGAATTTTGTCAAGATTAAGCAAAACAAGTCCGTTCTTTTAAAATAAAGTATCAGTTCTGGTGAACTGTCCCCAGAGGGGTTTGGGCTCCAGGATAGAGTTTCCCGGCAAAGGGGATGGACAGCCCTGGAGAGCTGGGCTTGCAGCAGAGGAGTAAGTTGAACTCTGCCACTGAGCTGGGCAAGCTCCACTGAAGCCATCAATTGCTCTGGGAGAGTTCCTTGTAGCCAACACCGATGGAACCAGCCCAAAAGGATTTGGCCAAGTTGGACCTTCATCTTAAGTGCAACCACATTCAGCTGTCCCCCAGGTACCCACTCCCACCAGCTGCCCTGGCTCCCAGATGAATTCCTCACCCTGAGCTGAACTTGGCTTCCAAACACTCCACCATCATAGCACAGGTCACAGCTCACTTATTTATAACAACTCACACCCACAAGCAAGACCAAAGCTGGTTCCAGACATTGGAGAAGCTCAGCTCTACAGGCAGTGCCACCACAAGAGGCAGTGGCATGTAGTGCTGTGCCATGCCCCACACCAGAGGGGTTCACATGGTCCCACCCCTAATGAGGGGGACACCAGAAGTCTCCTTTGAGACTACTGAAAGAGAGGTTTCCAGGCCTCTTCAGATCCAGGTGGGTTGGGATAATTGTGCTTGAGGTTAGAGAGAAGTAGGATGTAAAGAAGCTGGGAAACACCAAAATACACAGTGGCTTTCCTATGAAAAACTCAAGCAGAAGCACATTTTCTTTGCTTGCCTGAGTATTTTTTTGCAATGTTTTATCTGATGTGCCCTCACCTACAGCAACAGGCACTGCCTTAGGAGAGGCTTGGCACCCACAGGAGACAGCACTGACTGGTTTTCCACAGGAACTGGTAGACACTGAAGTCAAAGCAAGACATTTTGGGAAGCAAGCCATCTGGGAAAGGATCTGGCAGACCTCCTGCAGGCAAGACATCTAGGTCTCCTGCAGGCAGAGTGAGGAGCTTTGGTGTTAAGGCCAAGCAGGGTAGAGATTCACCAAAAGACACACCCTACCAGCAGTCAGCCACTGGAGGTCTTCACACTGATCCAAAGTGAAGCATTGTGTTGGTCACCAGGGTAAAATGAAGCCCCTGGAAGCTCACCTTCAGGTGTACCCAAGACTGAACACCCAGAAGACTGAACTCTTCAACTTCAGAGAAGAAGGATTAGTATTTACGAACACTAATCCTAAAAGACAGAGCTGGAAAGCCCCAAGAGGAGCCCTCTGCAACACAAAGAACCAGCTTCACCTACGATCTTCAGTTATAATCTCTAACAGAAGTGCAGTTTTGTCCCCCCCCAGGGCTGTCTGGCTTTGTTTCATCGCCATACAAAGCATGAGATCATCTATCAAAAATAAAAAAATAAGAATTAAAATCAGTCCACAGAGAAGACGTTACAATGAGGATATTTCAAGTTCTGAGCTCACCATAATGGTGAAAGCCAGTCAATGCCCCCAACACAGCAGGGGTTCACACGGCAAGATCACACCGGGACTGAGATGTAGGCAAACCATGAGGACCAGGGCATAGCAAGGGCTCAGTGCTGTTCCTTTTAAGCAACCAGGAGGGGAAGTCTACAAAGATCATGAGAGCCAAGCCTACGGAGGGGTCAGGTAGCACCAGTGCACTCCTGGGCAGGCTGTGCCAACACTCCACACACTCCCACATGCAGAGCTGGGGAAGCTGTCACAGACCTGATTGATGACAGCGGAGAACATAAGTGAGGCACTTTGTGGAGGTGGAATTTAAAGGGTAATTGCTTACTCTGGCTGGAAGTTAGAGCAGGTACTCTGGAAGACATGGGTAAGGCCACCTCAGCAGATGATCCTGCTTTTGGAGCAGAGTCATGACCAGTTCCTTTGGGGGAGGTAAAAGGTTCTTATGATACAGAAGCAAGAAACACGGTATCAAGCCATGGGCTCTGGGCATCAAAGTAACTCATCTTGACAGCTTGTCTCACCTACCTGCAGGTTACACATGAAGGCATCACCCTGGGGTTAGGCTTAAGACACATCCTCATGAATCTCAAAGTAAACTGTTAATTTTACTGGACTAACCATGGAGGAAAATCAAGTATACTACAAGTAGATAGAAGCCAGTTCTTTTGCTCATCAGTTGACCTCTTCCAAAACTACTTGGTCTTGAAAGCAAGAGTTGTTTGACCCTACTTGCTTCGGGAGGCTGCTCTTCAGTTTGGTTTCAGAGAGGTTTCTTTGCC
Source organism: Calidris pugnax (assembly GCF_001431845.1). Taxonomy (NCBI): domain Eukaryota; kingdom Metazoa; phylum Chordata; class Aves; order Charadriiformes; family Scolopacidae; genus Calidris; species Calidris pugnax. The sequence continues at coordinate 1,365,122 of NW_015090864.1, forward strand.
AGAGGAAGACCAAGGCTCTGGCTAAACTTCTGCCCATTCCTCCCAGTACTGCCTTAGCCAGACAGGGCCATCTAAGCAAAGCTCAAATATTCCTATGGGCATCTCAGCACTTCATTCACATCTAAAGGAAATCACATGTTGCCCCACAACACAAGAAGCTACCACCTGCTATGCACAGTAAATAGCTACTTCAACCTCTGGAAGACTCAGAACAGGTTTTTTTTCCAAGAAAGGAAACTTTTGCTACAATTGTGAAACTTGTCTCTCCAGTGCACGGCAAATGCAGAAGTCAGAGCAAGCTGGTTTTCCCTCCCCGCCCCAACCCCAACAAGCTCCCTAGGCATCTGGCTATCCAATTAATGCTATTTTAATGAGCTAGGCCAAATGAATCTGCTCATAAAACTCATGCCAACTCCCATACAGCCTGACATCCCATCAACATGGGCTGCCCACTCCATGATACCTTCCAAGCTAGCAAAGACTCAGCATTAATGTCAGATACTGTTGAGCTTGCATGTTCTCCCATGGATGTACAGAAGAGCTGTTTAGCTCTGTGTTCTTTCCAATGGTAGAGTTCAAGTTTTTTAACCTGTCATTTCTCCCTTCCCCCAAAAGAAAACCTTCAGCAACCGAATTCACAAAATACTCCCCACACCTTATAGAAGAAGGATTTAAGGTCACGAGCAGACTGGGAGACTATGTAACATGTGCAGAAGCTGCTTGATCCATTTGAAATGGAGTTCTGCAACAACAGCTAAGGGAAAAAAAGAAAGTCAGAATAGATTTTTCTATCAGCTAAAGCAAATCCTGTAACTGCTATGTTTATCCATGTAGTCAAAATACTCCCTGTTCCACTTAGCACAGTGCAAACACCCATTACAATAAAATGTAAAGCTTACTGAGCTGATAAGCTTCATAAGTGTATTTTATGACAGTATCTCAAGAGATAAGACTCATTAGCACTTACAGCCACAATCAGAGGGAACCTTACAAAAGCACGGTTAAGAACAGGGGAAGAGAAAAAATTTGAGACTAGCCCCCCCCCAAAAATCAGCTTCTAAAGGGTTAAATCTTTCCACCCAACATCCTAGTAGCTTCTAGCTCCTACTCAACTTGACCTGAGAAGGCTCCACAGCTCTGGCAGCAATAAGTCAGGAAAATGTACCCTACCTGCCCCACCACATGCTGGTCCAGGACCTGCAGCACCAGTCTCCCCACAGTGGGAACAGCAGTGTCCCACCAGCATTTAACAGTGCAACTGGTCCCTCTGCTTGAGAGCTGCTGAGATTGAGAAACCAATTGCTTTAACACCCTACAAGCCACTAGAGAGCCTTTTTTTCTGGCTGCAGAGGGAAAGGCTGCTTCATTATGGAGGGAAGCCAGAGGCACAGCATGTTTGCAGTCTGGAAAGCCAGGTATGTGAGACTTCTTGGATTGCTTCAACACACACCTTCAGGGAAGCACTGGGAAGCTGGAAGGTTCCTACCTGGACAGTCAGGGAGCTTGGGGCAAAGAAGTTTGCATCTAACACCAGCTTTAGTATGAACTAAACAAGTGTCATCCCACCCAAGAGTGTTTGTGCCAGGAGGTAGTCCCAAGCTGTGTGGTTAGGTATGGAGAGAGCAGATCTACATAGTTTGAGCTCTCTCCTCTCAAATGTCTCATTCAGCAAACATCAGGATAAGAATTGTCCCATTTGCTCTCCACAGAAACTCAAATGATCAGAAAACCCAAGCCCTGAAGGTGCCACATTGCTCCATGTAACTGGAGCAGAGGATCTATATGGTGCCTCCAGCAGCAGAAGTCCTTACACCCATGGTGGCCTAAGAACATGTTCAAGACCATCTCTCCCACAGGGATATTCCAATGTAGCATCTCCTCAGTCTCAAAACAAAAGCTTCAAATGCCCCTTCCAACCCAAGTCTATCTTGGAAAATAGCCATGAAAAGGGACAGAAGGAGACAGCTTTCAGCTATTCCAAGCTTTCTAGTTCCCACCACCCCTGTGCAGCTCTACACCAGAAACTGCCTCATGCAGTGGAAACACTGGTGATGCTCACTGGCTTGGTACCTCCTCTGGTTAGAGAGACTCCTCCAAAAATACAGACAGCTGAGTTCAGCAGTGTCTTCTGATTTGGCTCTTCCACCAAAGCCTCAATGAGCCTTTAAATATCAACACTTCCCCAAAGAAAACGCCAGGAATAAAACCACTGTGAGCATCTCCCTAAGTGAAAGAGTTGGAGCATCCTTGGGACTGGAACATCTTCTCCAGGAGGCAAATTACACCAAGTCTACAAGCACAGTGGATGAAGCAAAGAGAAAAGTGACGAAAGCAGCAAAGATTGACAAAACCCAGTCCAGTCAAAGAGATTCAAACTAAGGAGCATCACACCAGCTTCTCTGTGCAGCCTCCCAGACCTTCCACTTAACCCTCCCCCTTCCCAACCCCACAACCCAATTCAATTACCAACCACTGAATAAGCCTTAAGGCAATTCTCATTACCCTGCGATAAAGCACAAGGCCTTTAATTATTAAACACTCATGGGTTTTTTTTTGTGTTGGGATTGTGGGGCTGGACTCCCTTTTATTGTTGTTAGCAGCTTCCAGAAAGCAAGTTAATCATTGACCAGGCATTTCACCAGGAGACCAGAGTCCTATAGATTCCTGGTCTCTAGTTCTGCATCACCAGTCACACTAAAGAAAGTCAATGGCCTCCTCCTGCTTTGCCCAGTATCCACCTAATGGTCTCTTAACGAGCCATCTTCTCCCCCTGGGGAGTCATCTGTAGCACTGGTGACCCCTGCAAAAAACCAAAAACCCCATGCAATATTTAGACACAGAGACCCCATACAACGCTCACCATTGAGTTGAGTTCAGAAAGAAGTGGCCCCAATATCTTGCCAAGTAAGGGAAACTGAGGCACGAAGTGGTGGTCTTCAAGCCTCAAGCCACATGGTTGAGACTCCCTTTTATTGTTGTTAGCAGCTTCCAGAAAGCAAGTTAATCATTGACCAGGCATTTCACCAGGAGACCAGAGTCCTATAGATTCCTGGTCTCTAGTTCTGCATCACCAGTCACACTAAAGAAAGTCAATGGCCTCCTCCTGCTTTGCCCAGTATCCACCTAATGGTCTCTTAACGAGCCATCTTCTCCCCCTGGGGAGTCATCTGTAGCACTGGTGACCCCTGCAAAAAACCAAAAACCCCATGCAATATTTAGACACAGAGACCCCATACAACGCTCACCATTGAGGTGAGTTCAGAAAGAAATGGCCCCAATACCTTACCAAGTAAGGGAAACTGAGGAACAAAGTAGTGGTCTTCAAGCCTCAAGCCACATGGTTGAGCCAGTACATGAGCCAAAGTCCTATTAATCCCCAGCTGGATAAAGTTTTGCTCCATCCACCAAGCACTCTGTAGGTGGAAGGAGCTTTCAGGTACTTCCCAGCCAGATCTGGGACAAATCCCAGTCCCCAGGGGTGAAGATGTAGGTCTGATGGACCTTAGCTGCACACACAGTCATTTTTCACTGAATTTTTAGAGTTGGAAGGGACCATAGAGATCATCTAGTCCAACTCCCATTTTTCCTGGGTTTGTCACCACCCTTATGGCACTTCATCAATTCCAGTGCCACCTTCAAGCTCTTACAAAGCAAATGCTTCTCCTGGGCATGGGGTTCCCCTTTCAGAAGGGAAGGGAGGTTAAACACTGCTTTTAATTGACCCAGAGAGGCCAACTTTGGGAGAGAAGCCAGTCAGGACTCAGCTCCGTCTCTACGTGACAATTCACCCAGCTCAAAAGCAGGAGGGGGGATTAAAAAAAAAAGCCAAACCAAGCCAGCTACACCTTGCCTATTGCAGAGAAAAGGAGAAATCCAGCACCTTAAAAACCAGTAGCACCACCTAGAAAAGGCAGGACACCCCAGGGTGGGATGGCAAAGCCACCCTCCCAGCTTTGGGAGCTGCTTTCTTACGCTCCAGCTGTGTTTGCCCGCGGTGCCGCATTCCTCCCTCGCCACCCGCATCCAGGGTTGGTTTTTTTTTGTGTGTGTGTGTTTTTTTTTTTTGGGTTGCGCTGGGAACCAGCTGCTCCATCTCACACACACACACCACACACGCCAGAGCCGACTGGTGCTTCTGGAGAGCCAACACGCTGTGGGCTGGCTACGCAACAGCTTCCCCAGGAGTTCACACGCCTTCGGCGGTGGCCCCACACCACCATCAAGTGACAGGTACAGAAATTCTTGATGTGCAACAGCCCTCTTAGCACCTAGAGTATCCCGCCGGCTGGAAAAAAACCCAAAAAACAGGCAGCCAAGCCTGCCAGCACCCGGTGGGCTTGCTTTTATTGGAGGTGACATTCAAGCCCGTGCCACACACTTGTAGGGACAGAGCGCAAGAAATCACCCTTAACTCTCAGAGCCCACCCCATCAGGGTGGTCACAACCTTGGAATATCCCTCTGAGCCCCGTATTCGGATCTTTCCTAAATTATTTTAGCAGAATCACACCCTGAAGTGCAGGGTTTATAATATTTCCACCCCAGCAGCACCTAAAGCATCGCAAGGTACCTATTCTGCACCTGCCAATGGGGGAAAAAAAATCATGTATTTCCACTTCTAACACCAGGAAAAAAAAACCCTACAGCATGCAGTTAAGGAACCTGCTCTCCCTAGCGATGTGTTGGTAAATTAGGGCAAGCTATGCTTCCCCTCCCTCCCTCTCCCCCACGCAAGCATTTAAGGGTTCCTGTTGCCTGCGTGCAGGGGACAGATCGGTTACATTTATGAAGAACATTGCAATCTGTCAATATAAACACTATGTAAGCCTGAGCCACTTGTAACATTACTACTGTCTTGACAAGTGTTTGGGGAGGGAGGAGAAGAGCTGCTGGGAGAAAGCAGAGCAAACTCCAAACTGAAAAAAAAAAAAAATACTAATAAAAGGAAAAAAAAAAAAAGGAGGAGGTGAACAAAAACCGAGTCAGGCTACAAATCAGAACACCCAGAAAGAAATAGAGGGAGTGTGATTTATGGCCGTCACAGGTTGGAAGCTTGGAGTCACCGGCCAGGAAAGCAGCAAACCCCCACAGCCCAGTTTGCTGGTCCCATTAGCACTGGGGCACAGCAGGACTGAAGTTAATCAGCCCCCAGCATGGCTAATTTTGTCATCTGCCACTTCCAAAAAGCCCAGTAGTGCAAGACCAAACACAATTCCCAGATGCATTTCCACCACCCCCTTGTCACATTTGCAAGAGGGAGGGGAGCTCCCCCCCCCCCCCCCAAAGTCGTTCAGCTCGGGAAAAAA
>NW_015090864.1:1372630-1375884 GCF_001431845.1 Calidris pugnax
CAGCATCCCCTTCTCCCCTCCTTATTGCTGGAGAGGGAGTCCCTCAAATCAGAAACAGCAGCCCTACGGAACCGCAGGGAATAACCCAAAAAGGTTGAGGAGACACCCAGCAGCACGCTCCCCTTAACTCAAGGTGTTTACACTGAATTTTCAATCTACACCAGCCACACCAGACCCAGGAAAGGAAATCCCAGAAGGTGGTGACTGGAATGAGTTACCTGCTGCCCGACAGCAGGTCCCAGCACCGCCTGGATGGAGAGGAGAGTTCCAGCCAAAGTCTTTCCAAGCCCCAACAGTCCCCGAGGCGCAGAAGAACCGCGCAGCACCGGTGGTCCTTGGGCAGCCACACGAGCCAAGGGGCTGGGCACAACCCTCCCAGTGCCGCTGGGGGAGAAAAGGGCTTTTCCCAAAAACCCCACGCACTTAGGACGGGCCGTTTCCTCACAAAACCAACCCCAGGAGCAGGAAGTTAAAACGGTTCTGGAGTTGGAAACAGGAGATGTAAGTAGCAGTGTTTGGAAAAGTTTGCCAGACCACAAGCAATGGACAAGCCTCAACACCAGGATTTGTTTTACTGGAAAGAAGTTGGGGGGGGAAATGGGGGTGGAGAGAAACCTCAAGTCTGCTAAAACGTTCTCCAGGGCTGGTCCGGTGGCTCCTACCAGTGGTCACAACACAACATCCCCCCCCCCCCCCGGCATCAAAACCGAGTCAGGCTACAAATCAGAACACCCAGAAAGAAATAGAGGGAGTGTGATTTATGGCCGTCACAGGTTGGAAGCTTGGAGTCACCGGCCAGGAAAGCAGCAAACCCCCACAGCCCAGTTTGCTGGTCCCATTAGCACTGGGGCACAGCAGGACTGAAGTTAATCAGCCCCCAGCATGGCTAATTTTGTCATCTGCCACTTCCAAAAAGCCCAGTAGTGCAAGACCAAACACAATTCCCAGATGCATTTCCACCACCCCCTTGTCACATTTGCAAGAGGGAGGGGAGCCCCCCCCCCCCCGCCAAAGCTTGTCAGGCTGGAGAAAAAGTGGCAAGAGAAGTGAAATGCAATGCTTTCTCAGGGATCCCAGCAGATCTGGGGCTGCTCCAAGCTCCCCCCCGACCAGCCAGTTGTAATATGGTGCAAATTAGTTTTCAGACAGCCCAGCTGCAGAGGAGACGGCCAAACACAAGAGCAGACTCACTTTTCCACCAGCCAGTGCATCTCAAACAAGGCAGGCTCGGCTGAGGTTTATCACAACCCAATGCTCCCCCCTCTGGTATAGACTCAGCCAGTAACGGTCTCCTGGTTGTATTCCTACCCCAAAAATGCACCCATTCTCATCAGGCATCCTGATGGGTGACTTTCCCAAAAGCCACGAGGTCCTGCTCTGTTTTGCAGGCACGTTTTCCCCTCTCTAGCATCCCAAAATCTCATATCAGACAAGGCTTAGGAGCTGTACCATCACTGCATCCCTGAAACCAGCCGCTTTCAGCTACTTCCCAGTAATTAGCGCCCTCAGATCCCTCCTGAGTAGGTGCCTACAGGGACCCAGCTCTGCCCCCTGATCCCCATCAGCATCCCTTCAGGTCACAGAATGATACAGGGTTGGAAGGGACCTCTGGAGAACATCTAGTCCAACCCTCCCTGCCAAAGCAGGTCTACCTAGAGCAGGTTGCACAGGAATGTGTCCAGGTGGGCACCGGGGGAGAAGGTCAGCAATACCCAAGCTGCCAGAGTGACCCCAGGGAAGGGACAAGCCTGTCCCTTCATGCCAGACAGCAAACTGTCACCTCCAGCATGTCCTAACCAGGCAGCTTGGGGATGGGGCAAGTGGCAAGAGCCTCATCTGCACCAACACTTAATCCTGCATACACCAAGCTCAACTTCCAGAGGGTATTCGTCATTTTTGGCTGCTTGTGCATCCCTCTAAGACACTGGAGCCAGATGTACAGAGAGGCAGCAACCTCCAGCCATGGCCTCCCCACCCCAGCATCCCCCCCAGACTCGGGAGCTGCCCCACTGGGGCAGACACAGACATAACTACACACTGACACAACCTTGTTATCACGTAACCGTGCCAAAAAATAAAAAATTAAAAAAATTAAAAATAAAATTACCAGCGCTGCCGCGGTGATGCCGGGCGCCGCTCGTAGCACCTGATGTTGGAGCGTGGGCTTAAATTTGGGGGGGAAAAAGTATTTTTGGGGGTGGTGGAGGTTATAGCAGGGAACCCCCCCGCCATCCCGGGGACCGGGGGAAAGAGGAAAGAAGCGCTCCCTGAATCTGCGGAGTTTCCGCAGGTCGCGGGGAGCCCGGCGCACCCCGAGGGGGATTAGGGTGACCCGGGACGAGGCGGAGGGGACACCCCCGGGGGGATCCCCGGAGACGGGGACGGGACTGTCAGAGGGGATGCCCCGCACACACCGCGGGATGCGGAGAAGGAGAGCACGGGCATCATCCCCGAATGGGGCAGGATGGAAAAAACACCGACGGAGCATAAAAAACGATATGATAAAATAAAAGTTGAAAGGGAGGGGAGGATGGGGGGGAAGGAAACCTACCCGAAGTAGGCGGCGGAGGGCCGCGGGGCGCAGGCGAGCAGCCCTAGGAGCGCGCAGGAGGAGAGCCATCCCAGCAGGACGTGTCCATCCAGCATCTTGCAGCGGCGGAGCCGGCGCTGCTCATCTCGTTTCTCCCCGCCGCGCCCGCTACGGCCCCGCCGCCCGCCCCGGCCTCTTTATAGCGCGGCCGGCGGAGAACGAGCGGCCGGCGGAGGGGCGGGGAAGGGGCGGGGCTGAGGAGGGAGGGGGGCGTGGTCGAACCCCTCCGAAGGGGCGGGGCGGGAGGCGGCGGGGACACGCCCCCACGGGAGGCGGGAGTTTGGGGACGGTCCCCGGTGACCCCGGGATTGGTGTCCCCGGGATGTGTGTCCCCCGGGATGTGTGTCCCCCGGGATGGGTGACCCCCGGGATTGGTGTCCCCGGGATGGGTGACCCCGGGATTGGTGTCCCCCGGGATGGGTGTTCCGGGATGGGTGTCATGGGAGGGGTGTCCCCGGGAGGGGTGTCCCCAGCCTGGGTGTCCCCCGGGATAGGTGACCCCGGGATTGGTGTCCCCGGGATGTGTGTCCCCCGGGATGTGTGTCCCCCGGGATGGGGGTCACGGAAGTGGTGTCCCTTCCCAAGTGTCCCGGGGATGGGTGTCCCCCGAGATGGGTGTCGCGGGGAGAGGTGTCCTTTCCCGGGTGTCCCCTTCCCGAGGGTC
>NW_015090864.1:1376107-1377015 GCF_001431845.1 Calidris pugnax
GCCCCCTCCGCTCTCATCCCAAAAAACGGACACCCCGCACCCCCTTACACCGCCCCAGACTGGGGGGGAGGACAGCACTAACCGCCCCCCCCAAAAAATAAAAAATTAAAAAAATTAAAAATAAAATTACCAGCGCTGCCGCGGTGATGCCGGGCGCCGCTCGTAGCACCTGATGTTGGAGCGTGGGCTTAAATTTGGGGGGGAAAAAGTATTTTTGGGGGTGGTGGAGGTTATAGCAGGGAACCCCCCCGCCATCCCGGGGACCGGGGGAAAGAGGAAAGAAGCGCTCCCTGAATCTGCGGAGTTTCCGCAGGTCGCGGGGAGCCCGGCGCACCCCGAGGGGGATTAGGGTGACCCGGGACGAGGCGGAGGGGACACCCCCGGGGGGATCCCCGGAGACGGGGACGGGACTGTCAGAGGGGATGCCCCGCACACACCGCGGGATGCGGAGAAGGAGAGCACGGGCATCATCCCCGAATGGGGCAGGATGGAAAAAACACCGACGGAGCATAAAAAACGATATGATAAAATAAAAGTTGAAAGGGAGGGGAGGATGGGGGGGAAGGAAACCTACCCGAAGTAGGCGGCGGAGGGCCGCGGGGCGCAGGCGAGCAGCCCTAGGAGCGCGCAGGAGGAGAGCCATCCCAGCAGGACGTGTCCATCCAGCATCTTGCAGCGGCGGAGCCGGCGCTGCTCATCTCGTTTCTCCCCGCCGCGCCCGCTACGGCCCCGCCGCCCGCCCCGGCCTCTTTATAGCGCGGCCGGCGGAGAACGAGCGGCCGGCGGAGGGGCGGGGAAGGGGCGGGGCTGAGGAGGGAGGGGGGCGTGGTCGAACCCCTCCGAAGGGGCGGGGCGGGAGGCGGCGGGGACACGCCCCCACGGGAGGCGGGAGTTTGGGGACGGTCCCC
>NW_015090864.1:1377213-1417209 GCF_001431845.1 Calidris pugnax
CGGGATGGGTGTCATGGGAGGGGTGTCCCCCGGGATGGGTGTTCCGGGATGGGTGTCATGGGAGGGGTGTCCCCGGGAGGGGTGTCCCCAGCCTGGGTGTCCCCCGGGATAGGTGACCCCGGGATTGGTGTCCCCGGGATGTGTGTCCCCCGGGATGTGTGTCCCCCGGGATGGGTGACCCCGGGATTGGTGTCCCCCGGGATGGGTGACCCCGGGATTGGTGTCCCCGGGATGTGTGTCCCCCGGGATGGGTGTCCCCAGCCTGGGTGTCCCTGGGATGGATGTCCCCCGGGATCGGTGTCCCCGGGATGGGTGTCGTGGGGAGGGGAGTCCCCTTCCCGAGTGTCCCCGGGATGGGTGTCCCCGGGATCGGGGGCGTGGGGAGGGGTGAAACCGGGAGGGGTGTCCCCCGGGATGGGTGACCCCGGGATTGGTGTCCCCGGGATGTGTGTCCCCCGGGATGTGTGTCCCCCGGGATGGGTGTCACGGAAGTGGTGTCCCTTCCCAAGTGTCCCGGGGATGGGTGTCCCCCGAGATGGGTGTCCCCCGAGATGGGTGTCGCGGGGAGAGGTGTCCCTTCCCGGGTGTCCCCTTCCCGAGTGTCCCGGGGATGGGTGTCCCCAGCCTGGGTGTCCCGGGATGGTTGTCCCCTTCCCAAGTGTCACCTTCCCAAGTGTCCCCGGGATGGGTGTCTCGGAGAGGGGTGTCCTGGCCTGGGTGTCCCAAGAAGGGGTGTTCCCTTCCCGAGTGTCCTGGGGATCGGTGTCTCCAGCCTGGGTGTCCTGGTCAGGGTTCTGCAGAGGATGGGTGTCCCTGGTTTGGGTGTCCTGGGCTGGGTGACCAGGGGGTGGGTGTAACACGGTCAGGCAGGCGAGAGCTGGTTGCACAAGGGCTGGATGTGCCAGGGATGGGCAGTTGTGCAAGAGCCAGATGTGCCACATCTGGGCAGCTGTGCAAAGGGCAGGTAGTCAGGAAAGGGCTGGGTGTGCCAGGTCTGGGTGTGACAGGGGAGGGAAGTCAGGCAATGGCTGGCTGGATGTGCCAAGGAAGGCCAGTTGTGCAAGGGCCAGATGTGCAAGGGGTGGGTGTGCCACATCTGGGCAGCTGTGCAAGGACTGGGCAGTCACACGAGGGCTGGATATGCCAGGGCAAGGCACTCATGCCATGGGTGGATGGGTGTGCTAAGGATGGGCAGGTGTGCAAGGGCCAGGCTTGGGTGTGCAAGGGTTGGGTGTGCAAGGTGTGGGCAGTCGTGCAAGGGCCAGATGTGCAAGGGGTGGTCATGCCAGTGCTGGGCATGCAAGGACTAGCTTGGGTGTGCAAGAGTTGGGTGTGCAAGGACTGGGTATGCCAGGGATGGGCAGTTGTGCAAGGGCCAGATGTGCAAGGGGTAGTCATGCCAGTGCTGGGCATGCAAGGACTAGATGTGCCAGGGTAGGACAGTTGTGCAAGGGCTGAATGTGCCAGGGATGGACATCTGTGCAAGGGTCAGGCAGTTGTGCAAGGACTGGATGTGCAAGCCTCAGCTGTGCAAGGTCTGGACAGCTATGCTGGGGCCACACAACGTTTGAGTGTGCAAGAGCTGGATATTCCAACACCGGGCAGCCAAGCAAGAGCCTGACTTGTGCAAGGGCTGGATTGAGTGTGCAAGGCTCAGATTTGTGCAAGGGCTGGGTGTGCAAAGGCTGGCCATGCTGTGGCCGGGCATCCACGCAGAGGGAAGATGGGCAAGGGCTGCTCCAGCAGACGAGAGCTGATGGGGGGGTGCAAAGCCTGGACGTGGAAAGGCACAAGCGTGACACACTCCTGCGCACACGCACCCAGCCTTGTGCAAGAGCACAAGAGACCCCAGTGCACGGATGGGGCCACGAGCACGTGGCTGGGAAGCAGTTAATGCCCTAAATGTCAGCCCTTCAGGCTGGTACCCAGGGGCAGCGTTGTTCCAGCTCGGTCTACGTCACTCTTTGTCACTCTCGACGTCACCCCAGAGGCAATTCTTGCACTCGCTGCCACCCAAAAACAAAAAGCTTTCCCTCCTGAACGTGCGTGTGTGTGTGTGTGTCACGCTGCTGAACCACCCCGTGTCCCCACGGGGACAGGAGGACACGCAGGTACAATTTGCCACGTGACAAGACAAGGAGACCCTCGATGACCTGGGGATGGGGGGCATTTTGTCTGCATTTCTGAGCCTGTTTGTGGACAAACTGATTCAGGAACCACTCAGGGGGTGGGTTAATGGGGATGAACTTTTTGTCCCGGAATAGCCCCCAGGGGGGACACTATAAATAAATTCACCTCGTGAATTTATTCTCACCACTGACCATGCCCTTGGGCATTTCCAGCCTTCTCAGCGCTGTGCAAAATATTTGGGGTTTGCTTATTTTTTGGAATAAAAGCCGGCGGGGGGGGACGGGGAGGGAGTGGAAGAGAGAGCTTCTTTAATTTTTAACATCTAAAACATCTCAGCCCAGTCCCTTTGCAAAACACCCTTGTGGCAAAGCACCATCCGAAGCTTTGCACACCCCCTTGCACGCGCTCGTGCACAGGTTTGGGGGCTCCCAGTGAATCTCTGCATCACACACCTCAACACTGCTTGGGGTGGGGTGGGGGGGCGTGTATCAAATCCAACCCAGCAAATAAAAGGCTTCCTCAAATCCGTGTGATTCCCCAGGGTCTGGGAATTCCTCCCTTCCCTTATCCCGATGGTTGGGGTGAAGTGACACCCTGACACCACCCCCTGTGCTCCCATGGGTGCTGGGAGGTGCGGAGCCCCCGGGCTCTGCCGGCAATCACAGCCCGGCACAGAGCAGCAGCAATATTGCATTAAAGCCCCATCTAGAGGCCTTTCATTAAGGAGAATTTGGGAGACTGGAGGACCAGCTCTGGCATCACGGTGGGTGTCCTCATCCTCCCACCCAAGCAATTCCAGCTTGAGAAAAGGCAGCAAAGGACCATGAATGGAGGGAACGACAAGCAAGGTTAAATATATATATATATACACGTATCACTGGGAGGCTTTGCCTGAGTTTCTCTGTTGGAAAAGACAGTTTAAGAGTCATTCTTCATGCGGATCCCCTGGAAGGTGGTGTGGCCAGCACGTGGAAGGAAAGTCGGGTTACTCCAGGCAGAGCTGTGGGACACGCAGCCGGGGCAGGGTGATGGAAAGGTGACCCTGGCCGTTACTCATTTCCTCTGCCTGGAGCAAGGTGCCGTAGCCGGGGTGATGCTCCGGGGAGTGCACGACTCTTTCCGAAGTGAGACAGCACCAAAAATAGTCACCACTTCTGCTTTCAGCCGGGGGGGAAAAAGGGAAGCCCAAGTGGGCACTGAGTCCTCCAGGGTTTTGCTGACCCATGGATGATGCTTGTCCAGGGAGGTGGTTGAGGCACCATCCCTGGAGGTGTTCAAAAGACGGGTTGATGTAGTGCTGGGAGGGATGGTTTAGTGATGATGCTCCTTGTTTGTTGTGTGGGTGTCTATTTTTGTCAGTTAGGTTGACGGTTGGACAAGATGATCTTTAAGGTCCCTTCCAACCTAGAAGATTCTGTCATTCTGTGATCCCTGGGGACCATGCACCGCTCCTGGGCACAGCATCCTCCCAAGGCAGCTTTGTGTCCATCCAGGTCCTTCACAGCTCCCCAGGGTGATATAAAAGCTGAGTGTTTCTGCTCAGTAGGGGTGGTTTTGGCCAGTGTCCCCATGGCCACCGACAGCAGAGGGCAGTGCCACATAGGCGCAGTGCTGTGCTGTCACGGGCAGCGTGGACACACCACCGCCGGGTGCTTGGCTTTTTGAGTGGGCATTTTTCAGCAGGGTGGTTTCTCTCCGGGATGGAGGGGATGCACCGGCGCCGGAGCGAAGCAGCCAAGCAGGAGTTTGGCATTTCAAGGGACAATTTCAAAGGGGCCATAACCTCACCAGGGAACGGTGCCGCTGCCAGCACCACACCGTCTTCTTTAGGATTGAAAGAAGATGCCAGGGTGCAATCCTAATGCTGGGCGAGGAGCCCTGGTGCAGTTGTTGCCAGACCTGCTTTGGCATCAGTGGAAACCCTGCATCCTCCCCCTAACCCCAACCCCACCGTTGTGCTTGCATAATAGGCTCCTGAATGTGAAGAAGTCAAGGGAGACCTTCTTGCTCTCTCCAACTCCCCCATAATGGGCTCCTGCCTGTGAAGAAGTCAAGGAAGACCTTATTGCTCTCTCCAACTCCCTGAAAGGAGGGGGTAGAGAGGTGGGGGTCGGTCTCTTCTCTCAAGTCACAGGCGACAGGACGAGAGGAAATGGCCTCAAGTTGCCCCAGGGGAGGTTCAGGCTGGATATTAGGAAAAATTTTTTCACTGAAAGGGTTCTCAGCCATTGGAATGGGCTGCCCAGGGAGGTGGTTGAGGCCCCATCCCTGGAGGTGTTCAAAAGCCGGGTTGATGTAGTGCTGGGAGGTATGGTTTAGTGATGATGCTCCTTGTTTGTTGTGTGGGTGTCTATTTTTGTCAAAGTGAGGTTGACGGTTGGACAAGATGATCTTTAAGGTCCCTTCCAACCTAGAAGATTCTGTGATTCTGTGATCCCTGGAAGGGATCCCTGCAAGGGTCCCAGCAATGGGTCTGGCACCCCGGACCCACTGCTGGGGTGAACCCTGCCTCCCAGCCCCATGGGTGCCTGCGAGGGTCCCAGCAATGGGTCTGGCACCCTGGGCCCACAGCCAGGGTGAACCCTGCCTCCCAGCCCCATGGGTGACACCGACCCATGACAGCCAGTGACCACAGGCAACGGGACATCCTCAGACACCACAAGGCCACCCCGCCAGGCTCTTCCCGGGCACGTTAGACCACAGGAGGATCTGGAGGGTGACTTCAAGTTTTCCTTCTCCATGACTCAGCTCTCCAGCAGGGCTCAGCCTTCCTGCATCGCTCCCAGAGGCTTCCCCACCCCAGAGGAGCCCTCACCACCATCCTCCTTACGGTTTTTCCAGGAAACCCAGCACTTGGGGTTCCCCTTTCCTCCCTACGGCTTTGCTCCAGGCGCTTTTCTCTGCAGCGCAGAGCCAGGCTCCATCTCCCCTCCAAGCAAGCCCCGTTAGAGAGACGAGGACTTTGACCATCTCACTGAGGTCTCACTGCACGAACCAAAACTCTCCAGGGCAGAGACTCCAACTCAGCCGGGGCGGTTGAGTCATAGGAGTGCGAGAGGGAAGGAAAATACCCATGAGGTCATCTCGTTCATCCCTCGCTGCCAGTCCTGCATGGGTTCCCCACCAGATACTTGGCACAAGCTCTCAGATCAGAGTAACTCAAGCAAAGCAGCAAGAGGTGGGACCTCACCAGGCTTGGGCTGGGCTGGGCATCCGAGGCTGCGCCCAGGATAGCTGAGAAGCCTTCAGCTGCGTTTCCTCTCGACAAATCGCCTCCGAGACGAGCCACTCACATTTCCCTTCCTCAGTTTCCTTAATTAGAAGTGGGGCTGGCATTTATCTGCCCTCCGGATACAGTCTGAAATAACAGACAAGACCCAGGAACGCCGCCTGCCCGCGGGATGTCATTTATTCCACCGTCTCAGGGATCACACCATGCAAGTCCCCCCTGCTGCCACCTCCTTCCTTTCCAGTTACCCTTTTTTCGCCATCACGTGGAATTCCATGGTGTTTCCTCCCTTCAAGTGATCACACGCAGGCTGGAAGCCAGATTCTTGCTTCTTTTCCATCAGATTCGAATGCAGTTAGAGTCACCCTGGGGACAGCTCTGAGGTTCAGGCAACATGGTGGTGTGTTATACCTCGATCCCTTCCCCCCCAGCACACCCAGTACCCAGTCCTCTGGCCAAAGTCAATGATTTTAGGGGGTAGAGATATGGTCCAAATATTCCTGTTGCTTTCAGCTGGGCTCCTGAGAACCAGGATCAGTGCATCCCTGCTTCCCTAGGGCTCTGGATAGTCCAAATCAGGGCAAATAAGGAGCAGTATGGTCCCAATCACTCCATCCCCACTCCTGCATCCTTCCAAATGAAGACAAGGCCCTGAAGCCAGCTGCAGTGCATAACTTCAGCGTTACTGAAGGCAAAAAACAAATGAGGGCTTCTCATGCCATGGTGGTCTGCAAGAAGTTGCAGTTGTGGAACCCCCTCTCCCTCCTTTCCATGCAGGGTAGAGTTGGATGCTGGGACAGGAGGGTGCTATAAAGCTGTGTCCACCCCTGCCACAGAAAGTGGGGAGCCACCAGCTTTGTTCTCTGAGATCCATTTGCTGTGGAGAACACGCTGGACTCAGAACCACAGCTCATTGGGCTACACATGTTGAGTTTTTTGCTTGTTCCTCTGTAAGTGTACCCCAAAATGAGGCATGATGCTGGAAATACAATCAGAATAAGGCCAGGGCACCAAGCTGCCATGGGACTGACCCCTAGAAGGGCCTCTCGCACCAAATCTCACCAAGCCATCGGTTTCCCTAAACCTCACTCCCATCAGAGATCCCCTCTCTTAACTGATTACAAGACCCATATTAAAATACTTTGAAAGAGACTTAACCAACAGGTCCCAATAGGCATCTGTTACACAGCAGCTAAATCTTATTAAGCATTAGCAAGCACCTTACTCCTGGCCCACGGTAACAGGCTCATGCAGATCCTTTCTGAGCATTGCCAGCTCACGGTATAATCGGGCAATCTCATAAAATATGTTTACAAGGGGCCTCAGGAGGTCATATAGTCCAGCCCCCACTCCACAGCAGGAGCAGTTCCTTTATTTAATTTTTCTTCAGAGTGACCAGTAGGCTTTCTGGTCTCTTGCTATGAAAAGAGAAAATTTTTCAGCTTCTCCTAAGGTCCCTCTAAGAACTGTATCTCGAGCAAGGGGTGATCTTTAGGAGCACCCACATCTTTCCCCCTAATTTAAGAAGCTATTGCTTGCAAGTTAAGCTGAAGGAAGGACCACATTCATCACCTATTCGTATCAAGTGAGCTCAAGGTGGCTGCACAGACTTTCCCCAAAAGGCATGCAAGCGTCCTACGCAGGTGGAGATGCTTGGAGACAGTCTACCCCTGTGCATCTTTTGCAAGAAGTCCTACATGCCAAGGCACGCTGTACAAACCTTGACCCTCAGGAGCTATTGAGGTCCTGCTACATTCACTCTTGGTCTTTGGAGTGATGTGCAATGTGAGTGATAACCCAGCATCGCCATAGGTTTGCAATAAATCCAAATTAGGGCAGTCCAACCAAAAGAGGCTCAACAGGCTCCAGCAGCAGACATGTCTCCCATTTTGGGAAGGCTTTCTGGGTTCCTGGGCTGCAAAGTCCCCATGGTGGTGAGGAATGATACCTTTGCACAGCTCTGCACAGCTCTGCACCCATCGATGAGGTGAACCCATGAGCAAATCATGACCTGTGGCAGCCAGGGATGCTGCCCTTCAGGCAACGGGGCCTTGCAGCAGGGTCAAGAGCAGAGAGTGACCCAGAAGAGCGACCAGTAGGCTTTCTGGTCTCTTGTTATGAAAAGAGGAAACTTTTCAGCTTTTCCTAAGGTCCCTCTAAGAACTGTATCTCGAGCAAGGGGTGATCTTTAGGAGCACCCACATCTTTCCCCCTAATTTAAGAAGCTATTGCTTGCAAGTTAAGCTGAAGGAAGGACCACATTCATCACCTATTCGTATCAAGTGAGCTCAAGGTGGCTGCACAGACTTTCCCCAAAAGGCATGCAAGC
Source organism: Calidris pugnax (assembly GCF_001431845.1). NCBI lineage: Eukaryota > Metazoa > Chordata > Aves > Charadriiformes > Scolopacidae > Calidris > Calidris pugnax. The sequence continues at coordinate 1,384,902 of NW_015090864.1, forward strand.
GTCCTACGCAGGTGGAGATGCTTGGAGACAGTCTACCCCTGTGCATCTTTTGCAAGAAGTCCTACATGCCAAGGCACGCTGTACAAACCTTGACCCTCAGGAGCTATTGAGGTCCTGCTACATTCACTCTTGGTCTTTGGAGTGATGTGCAATGTGAGTGATAACCCAGCATCGCCATAGGTTTGCAATAAATCCAAATTAGGGCAGTCCAACCAAAAGAGGCTCAACAGGCTCCAGCAGCAGACATGTCTCCCATATTGGGAAGGCTTTCTGGGCTCCTGGACTCCAAAGTCGCCATGGTGGTGAGGAGTGATACCTTTGCACAGCTCTGCACCCATCGATGAGGTGAACCCATGAGCAAATCATGACCTGTGGCAGCCAGGGATGCTGCCCTTCAGGCAACGGGGCCTTGCAGCAGGGTCAAGAGCAGAGGGTGACCCAGTGGGACCCCCTCAAATGGTTCTGATGGGCCTGAACCACAGGAAAGCACCATCAGGATTCCCCAAAACCTCAGGGGTTGCTGATGTTGTATGTGTGTGAAACAAAATGTTTTCAAGCTTTTTACTTGGATATTGTATGTGTTGTATGTGCGTGAAACAAAATGTTTTCAAGCTTTTTACTTTTTAATTGCCCTCCAGCATTAAAAAATTGAAATTATAAATTATCTCCAACTCATGGAAAACCCAGTAAATGTTTCTTTAAAGGTCCAATTATTTCTTTCTGACAGCAAAGGACTTATCTTTTCACTGATGTTTCCAAGAGCTAGCAAAATCATTTTAAAATGACCTAAAAATAGAAATTTTGTCTCCTGTTTTTCTTCCATATCTTTCCTGACTTGTACTTTGTTCTTGCAAAAGTTTTTCTTCTTAAGTACATGAGTAACATCAAGTAGTTCTCTGAGTAAACCTGGACAGGTTGTCCTTTACATGGACACCTTTTTCCTGGTGATTTCATGGAGAATCGGGGACATTATAGTCTGTGCCAGACTGATTTTTTAATGAAACTAGTCCCAGTGCAAAATAAGGTCCTTATTGTCTTTATGACAATCAGGCATGCGAGGAATGAATGTGTTTTTGTTAGACAGAGCTGCAGGAGGTATTTTTCAGGTCTGAAGAAATAGTGCCAAGCAAGCAGGGACTCTTTTCACATTCTGCCTGAGCCTGGTGCTGTAAAACAATGATTTACCGGCCATTATTTAAGGGCTTTTGGTGACACTTGGCTTCCTTGGGAAAATAAGATAGAACTGGTGCAGAGTGAAGAGAGAGGACCCTGCGTGAGCTCTGCAGCTCCTCTGAGCTGATTAATGCCTCTAACGTGGTGCCAGCCCTGAAGCAGCCCCTGGCCACGCTGCTTATGGGCTTGTTGTGGAGATCCTGGAGGTGGTAGTGGAGCAACTGGAGGAGGGCAATTGGGAAATTAAGGTTATGCATGAGTTGAGGTTGGCATTAGGGGAGCTGAAGGTGAAGCAAGGGTTACTGCGAGGATAGATGTCAGGGTGCTGTCTGCAGTTCTACAGGAGACCTCATCAGCCCTGCTCCTGTGGGACCTCTTGTTTACCTCATCCTCAGGGTGACAGGTGCCCTGGGATAACCTGTTCCTCTATCTTTAAGGTCACCCACCTTCCCATTGTATCTTAGGGACTGATCGCAATGACCAGGGATATGCCCAAGTCAGGGGTCTTTGACCTTGAACATATATTAAACCAGTTAACTGAAGGACACGTATGGTCCCTGAGAGGGAAAGTGGGAGAGATGATAATGTGCAAAAAAAGGAAAGGAGAAAAAAATTTAAAAAAAATAGAGAGTAAGGAAGTAGAGTCCAGTTGGCTCGTGTTTCTGTGTCCCTCACTGCAGTCACTCTTGTCCTTGAAGAGGAGTACAGAAAAACCTCTTTAGAACCCTGCAAATTAATTTTTTTTTGGTGTTTTGTAACAGTCTCTGGCCATCCCAGTGGTCTGTGGATGTTGCCATTCAACATGTTGTTGTTTTTTTTTTTAAGTTCCCCTAATTAATTAACGCTCTGGTAAAATAAAATAAATTCAATAAAAAAATCCTTTGATTGATTCCTAGTTTTTGGTCACCATTTCATTTTCAGTCTTTTCTTGATGGTAGGGGATGTGTCACAGCATCTGGTTTTCTTTATGCACATGGGTTGTAACAACATGGGGCCAGACGTGGCTGAGATGGGCTGGCATGTGTTGAATGTCAACGTGTGGCCACAGGAAGCAAGGGAAAGAGCAGTGTGTGGGTTGGTGGATGGGGCTGGGGATGCTCGTCCTGGATCCAGTTCCCTCCATTGGCTCCACTGAGAAGGGATACAGGATGTTGGATCAGTTTTTAACACAGCAAAGAACAAGAAATCATAATAACATGGACGAAGTGGAGGTCTGGGTTGTGTCTCTTCTCCGTTTTTATATTTCTTTTATGAATAGCGAATTTTTTGGAAATGGAGATTCGGGAGGGAGAGAAGATATTCATAAATTCATGTTGAAATTCTGTGGGCTGGAGAAAAAGTGGGAGAAAATTTCTGGGGAAAAAATGAAACATTTCCCTGCAACCTTCTCAAGGCAGGTCCGAAATGTCAACAGATTTCCTTGGATATTTCCAAATATGACCTTTTTGTTTGAAAATTACATGCTCTCTTATAAAAAAAATCCCTGTGTGCAAAGGGAAGGCAGTAAAGGGAGGAGTGAAATGCCCTCAGAAGGAAACAAAACCAGTAACCGAGCGCAAATGGACTGTTACAAGCTGAGCCAAAGGGACTTTTACTGTTCTCCGATTTCATTTTTTGCTGAAAAGCCTGAAAAAAAAAAAAAAAATAGCCAAACCCCTTTGGTCTTTCCAATCTACGTGAACTTACTTCTGTCACCGCTTTCCAGCCCCTCTGTTTTTTGGGTTTGGCTTCCCTTTGGCTGTCCCTCACAGGAGATCTACCTCTCTCTCTTCCCCCCAGGCTGGGGCCGTGCAGGTTGGCGGAGAGGAGCCAAGAGCGTTGTCCAAAAACCGCTCGCCGCCAGCCCTTGGATGGCAGGCGTCTCCCCAGGGCCCTGTCCTCCCGTGCTCCTCCATCCTGCAGAGCAGCCACACTTATTTAAACAAAAGGGGAAAACCGCTGCTCCTCGCTCCCGCTACGCCCTTTTCGAAATGCCGAAGCAAGAAGTCGTTGGTTGTTTTTGAAGCAGCTCTGGGCAGTTTCTCGGAAACTGTTGACAGTTCCAGTGGCTCAAAACGGTGGATTATTTCTAGGAGAATTACTGAGGGGGGGTCTTTTCCTGAGTCCAGCGGCACCACCGTCTCTTCAAGCTTAGCAAACCCATCTTATTGAATGCCGAAGCAGAAGGGATCCAGCCAAGAGATCTGGCAACCCGTCAGCTGCGAAATAGCCAGAAACAAACTGAGCGAAAATATTTTTGTAGTCACAATATCAAGCCCACCCATTGAACGTGTGTCGGGTATTTTCCAGCGCTGCTGAAAAACTCTCTCTTTGCTTTTATTTTTAGACGAAGGGTGATTTCGGTCATGTTATTTCGCTTTTTTGGACATTTCATGGTAATAAAAGGGTTTTATTTCACAGTGTTTAGCCTTCTTTTACAGCAGGACTTATGATTTACTGCAGTAACTGAAATGTCGTTGTCTTGAAGGTTGTCATCTGTCTGGTTTTCAGCCAGAGAGTCTAGGAGCTGAGTGTTTTTACCTGTGTTAGCACATGAGAAGGCTGCCAGCTTTTGGCTCACAAGCCCCGAGTTGGAAGAAGCTTTCTGTGAGCGAGTCCCTGCTCCTGTGAGCAAAATAAGCCTTTTGAAAGAAAACTCCAGCTCAGAAGTCAGCATCGCAGTCATTGAGCTGGTCAGCTGTGATGCTCCCAGGTGAATACGCAGCAAAACACAGAAACCCTCAGCAGGACCCAGCTCTTTCCATTCAGAGGTCTCCAGCAAAGGTGTCTTATGTCTGCTGGGCTTCTGAGTCCCCGTTACAGGTGGCAGGCAGGGGTCTGTTGTCAACAGACTGGCCTTGGACACCTTGGACATCCCCACAGGCATGAATGCAGGAGACCAGTGTCTTCTGGAGCGGCAGCTGAAGGTCACCAGGACACCTCAGGGTATCTCAAACAGCACTAGGTGACCGTGTCTGAACGAACACTCAAATCCCACCCCATTAACAGTTTTGAGTATCTCTATTGGCTGTAAAGGGAGCTTGGACACCCAGGGTGCTTGTAAAGACTTAAATCTTGCTAGGGTTTGAACTGAGCGGAAAGTAAAGGAACATTCTTGCTACGCTACCTGTCTGCTGCCAGTCCTGCTCTCTGCTTGCTTGCTCAATGTTTAATGCCTCCCTGCACAGCCAGACTGATGAAATAATCATTTTGCAATGTGCCAGCTGCTGCTCAGACTCTTGCAAACATTAGGCCAGCCCACCACATCTCTGAAATCCTTTACTGTTTCTTTCCATCTAAGTAACAGGCAGAATAAAAATGCCAGATCTCAATAGGTAACTCAGTGCTGGGGAAAATCTGAATATCAGCGTTGAGGGAGATGGTGCAGCTGGGGTGGTCTCCAAATATAGCTGTTGCAATGACTCAGGGCTGAACTGTATGAGGCTTTCATGTTCAGGCATTCAGATCCCATCTACAGTGGGACACCGTCATGAAGATGAAGGATGATGATAGCATATACAGCTTGATCCATGTAAACCCTTACGGGCACACCATCATTCTGAGCAAAGCCATCCTGCTCTATCCTTCATCATGATGATGAAGGATGATGATATACAGCTTGATCCATGTAAGCCCTTATGAGCACACCATCGTTCTGAGCAAAGCCATCCTGCTCTATCCTTCTGTTTTCTTCCCTCTGCTTTCTTTCATTGCTCTCTGTCTTCAATTGCAAGCTCAACATCTAATACAGTTTGAGAGACAACCTGAAACCCTGTTATCTCAAAGAATGCAGCTTTGCGTGTCCACAAGGCTCTTGCAGTTGGGCTGAATGTGCCCAAATCTCAGGAAGAGTCCCAAGCTGTGCTGTCTGGCTGACATTTGTGATATGACATTACTATGTGGGCAGCGTAGGTAGTTGGCAAGCAGAGCACTGAAAATCAGGGTTCATCCACACTGGTAAACTGTGATCTGAGTGCAGTCTACAGGGCAGGATATTCATTCTGGATGTACCAACTGGGTCACTCTAGATCTGGCCCAAAATCCACCGGCTGGCATATATTTGATTAGTCAGTCTTCCATTCAGTTCAAACAGGTGTCTAGTTTTAAAGTTTCCATTCAAATGACAGACAAGTTTTTATTCACTCTTCTTCTTCCCAGTCCCGAAACTGATCTTTTGTATTCTGTTTTCATCTTTAGTACACTAAATACGCTTGAAAATCTGACTCAGATAACTTTGAGGATCCCAGACTTAGCTCTCTCTTTGGGGAACTTCCTAGTTCAGTATTCCTGGGAACCCTGAGATACACCAAGGAACATCCCATATACCAAATGTAGAGCTTGCAGAGCATCCACCCAGTCTGCATCCATGTAATAACCTGGAAAAAAAAGGTATCTTCCCATCAAGGTATCTGGTCTTTGTGTCACATCACGATTTTGATGACATCCAGATGGAAGGGATTCTGTCTGCATCCATGTAATAACCTGAAAAAAAAGGTATCTTCCCATCATGGTATCTGGTCTTTGTGTCACATCATGATTTTGATGACATCCAGATGGAAGGGATTCCTTCTTATTGTCATTCTTATCATCGGTTTTCCTTCTCTTTTGAAATTAGAGAGGTGGGAAATTTGTTTTCCTGAATTAGAAAGGTAGGAAATTTGTTTTCCTGAATTTCCAGTAGCACCCACCAAGGGAAATGACAGGTAATAAGTCCTTTCTTGTTGTCACATTATCAGTTTTCCTTCTCTTTTGAAATTAGAGAGGTGGGAAATTTGTTTTCCTGAATTAGAAAGGTAGGAAATTTGTTTTCCTGAATTTCCAGTAGCACCCACCAAGGGAAATGACAGGTAATAAGTCCTGGACAGCTGACTTCCAGTAGCACCCACCAAGGAAAATGACAGGTAATAAGTCCTGGACAGCTGAGCGTGCAGAGAGCTAAAACACAAGAGGGGTGGTTTGATTGGGAATGCATCTGACAGACAGGGTAAGGATGGTGTGCAATGCAGGGATCAATTAGTAATCATAAACTAGAAAGGAATGATTAATTCTGCCTCATGCAAGGACTGATGGGTGTTTGGCCAACGCCTCCACATTTGTGTGTTTTAGCAGCTCCTGAATTCAGCCACAGCATTTCTCCAACGCGTAGACACATCACATGCGAGGGTGAGGGCGAAAAAAAATAAGTGGCAGCTATTAAATCTCCTGGGATTTGATACAAAGTGTGGTTCCTTTCCAAGGTCAACACAGTGCGGGTGAAAACGTGGGGAGCACCGGCCTCCGGCACGCGATTGGTTGCGTGAGAGCCCCAACCGAGTCATTACATCGCAATATCCGCACGGGTCTGTCAGCGGCGGCACCGACGAGATGGACAATTCGGGGTGCTTTCTCTATGGGACCCATTGTTCAGGGAACCAGAGGGCCTTCCTATTCGGTTAATGGGTCAGCAAACTCTGTTGCTTTAATGGTTAATCATCTACTTACATTGTTCAACAAGTAAACCCCGGGCAGATAATGCTCCTTTGCCTACGGTTCATGTGACAGGCCGACTTCCCAGCTGTGAGCAGGGAAAGTATTTGACACGGGGAGAATAAGAGCGAGGAGAAATGCCAGGCTGTGAGAGGCTCTGACTCCACATTGGTGGAAACAACGGGAACAATAATATATATTGCATAAATGCATAGATGTGCACATACACCCAACTGTGCCTGCATGCACACGCAAAAATTTGTGTATTAAGACACACAGAGATCCACATAAAATAAATATTTCAACCCCAGACCATTTTCCAACAGTTAAATTAGCTGACTGTCAGATATCACACAAATAGCTGTAAGCTGACATGCAAAATTCACTCCGAACTCTTTTAAGCAGCACTTCAGATCATTCAGGATTTCAGAGTCTCAGTAGTATCTCTTATTCTGATTATTGAACATCGTACAACTCTAGCCTTCTGGATCCCAAACTTGCACATCTCACCCCTGCACCCTGTGCTGTCTGAGCAGACCCAGCAGGGATGTTGTGGACCTTGGAGTCAGGTGGCCAAATTCTACCAGGTGTCACTTTGGAGGTGTCTCTTGCTGAGACATGTCTAATAGAGGGAAAGCACCACTATTTTGAGTCGTGGAAGCACCTGGAGTCATCCAGAAGAGAAGTCAGTGCTTGTCAGGGTCAAGGCAGGAGTCACTGGGTGCAATTTTCTGATTTACAGTTTTCAGGTGATCAAACTGCACAATTATGTCTTGACCTAAAAACCTCGGTCTCTATGTGACAGGGATAAACATGCACTTCAGCTGTTTGAGGGTGATGGTGATTTCACTCCAAGCTAATTTGACAAGAGTCTAACTCTACGTGTAGAATCACATGTAAACTGAGCATCCGGCCCCACTCTATTGAGATGGTCACTTCCAGAGCATGATCTGTCCCTTTCCAAGACAGATGGTGATGATGGGAATCATCACCAGCCACCAGTATGCAGGGGAGATGTCCTTTGTAACAACCCTTGACACATCCCTGTCACCTTGAGCAGGATGCGATGACTTTCTGATCTGCTAAAGCCCACAACCAGGTGACTCAGCACAGAGAAAACCTGGCATTTACCACTAGATGAAAAAAGATGCATTTCAGTCAATATGGTCTAACAGTCCAGACAAAGGACTCCCCACGGCAGTCTTGAATTGCATGTGACTCAGTATGATCAATAAACTTCAAGTCCACTTAGGAACAATGGCCTTGATTTCATGTCATCATCTAGACCGGTAAGAGGTAATAGGAGAATGGTCTACAAACACTTGGAGTGTTTGTTCCTCCCTGGCAGATACTTGTCACTTGGGAAGTACTTCCAGCCTTCCAGGGAATGGATGGGGAACCTTTGAAGTGAAGATCCCCTTCCCGTCTGGAGAGGCAGGCCAACACTGCAACCTCACCAGATTGTTTTGTCGTTAAGCAGTGAACCTTGTGCTGGATGATGGGGAGAGGTCATGGCTGCCGGGTTAGAGGATCAGCAGGAGAAGTTTGTCCCTGTCTGCAGGAACAAAATGTGCTTAACTTGCATCCTAAAAATGGGGAGAATGGGACAATCTCTGTGAGAAAGTAGACTGAGATAAACAGATGACTTGCACTGGTGTAGACCTTTTTGCCCCAGTTTCAGACATGAGCTCCTCCACTTGCCCTTGTGCCAGAGCTTGCTGTTCTCCTGAAAGAGCTTGTGGGACCATGTCCACAGCACAGCTACTCCATATCATCCCACTGCCTTGGACAAAATACCTGACCCCACTGTGTGCAAAGGGTAACAAAGAGACAGACCTTCTCAGGGAGGATAGGGCAGAGCCCTCTCACCCTGTACTCCTGAATTTGACCTGTTTCAGTACCCTCTCCTCATCCCACCACATGAATCCACATGTTCTTCCTAGCAAAAATAAGCCTTGACCTGGCTCAGGTTTTCCGCTGCTTCAAAAAAGGATGCATCCCCACTAGAGAGGGTCACAGGATGGCAACCGACATGAAAAGAGGTCTTGAAAAAGGATCTGTGAAGGGCAATGGAGGAATTGCCTTGTTCGGTGTAGGGGACACCAAGAAATGATGGGGTCACTGCTGGGATAGGGAGGGAATAAACCGCTCACGTAGAGGGGAGGCAACAACAGGCTTCGAATGCAGTGACACAGGCTGGAGTTAAACATTAGTGGGACCCGTCTGCCCGCCCGTCTGGCAGCAACACGGACGGGGCTCAAGTGTGAAGGGGTCACTCAGAACACACCAGCCTGGGCCTCCCACCCCAGGAACCTGAGGACATGCAGCAAAATTGCTCAGGTACCCGGTGAGCTAAAACTGCCCCGCTCACCGAGGCAAAAGCGTTAGTTCAACAAAGAGCATTTCACTCAAGGCAAAGCCAACAAGAGAGAAAAGCAAAGTAACACACAAAATCCCTCCCCAGCACAAAAAATTAACCTTTGTAAAATAAACACGGTTCACACCTGCCTGTTTGCTTCCCCTATTTTAGGTCTGCTCCTCTCCATCCAGTGCCAACACAACCTCCTGCCTTTGGGGTCTTGTCCCCATGAAGGGCACTTGTGATGAATGGGTTGTTTTGTCTTTCAAGCCTTGGCTACCAGGCTTATATTTTTTAATTGGGAATCCAGTAAAAGCCTGGAAACAACCTGCCTGTGGACATCCTTAAAGGCAGATTCTTCCCCAGGGTGCTCTGGATAGATGTGGTGCTGCCTTGGGACAGGGCAACAAGATCTGTTTCCAGTCTGGCCAGTTACAGCTTTGTAAGGACCACCCCTCCCTTTTTCAAGGGTCCTAACTCGTGAAATTCAATTCAAATTCAAATCCCACCTCATTTTCTGCTGGAGACTTCTGCAAGGTACAGAAAAAATATGCAATCAAGCTATGCATCAGTCATTTTTAATAGCATACCTGCCTGCAGGTCACTCCATTTGGGACAGGGCAACAAGACCTGTTTCCAGTCTGGCCAGTTACAGCTTGGTGAGAACCACCCCTCCCTTTTCCAAGGGTCCTAACTCATGAAATTCAATTCAAATTCAAATCCCACCTCATTTTCTGCTGGAGACTTCTGCAAGGTACAGAAAAAATATGCAATCAAGCTATGCATCAGTCATTTTTAATAGCATACCTGCCTGCAGGTCACTCTATTGCTTCTTGTAGCCTGTTTCCAGCTTCTCCATGTCACTCTTTCAAAGCCCGCTCTCTCCTTTTCACTATCAGAAAGAGTGGAAATGAAAATGCATGGCTATGTCAGGGAAGAGAGATGCTGATAGACCCCCCCAAAAATGCCCAATGCAGATCATTGCAATACAGTGCAAGCAACCAATAGGTCTCTCCTCACCCAAGTTTCTTTTTCCAGCAGATCCAAGGTGTTTGCCACATTAATTGTTAGCTAAAAAAAAAAAAAAAAAGAAAAAAAAGATTCAGAGTTTAAACTTCCATTTACAATGTGATTGCTCTTTACAATGTGATTATGGTAAAAATAGCCTGGGTAAAGCTATTGACATTGATTCTCGGTGGTTCCCCTTCTGAATGTCCACCACTTTCCTGTAGCAAATGGTTTTATTTTATTGCTTCCTAAGTGCTCCACGTGAATTCGGGGACTGTCAATTCTATGGCCAAAGGCAAGACTGGCAGCAGCCCAGGGCAGCTCACTCATAGCTAGCCAGGGGACTGCTGATGACAGAACTCATATCCAAGAAAATGGTGCAGAGAGTGAAGACCCACCTCCAGACCCCAGTTGTCAGATACTCACCAGTTTGGCTGTTTTCTTCTCATTCTCCCCTGCCTTTAAAGCTCTGCTGACCATAGGAAGCCTTTGGATTAACCTTCCCCTTGAAAGAGCTTGAAGAGTAAGACCAGAATTTGGCTGCACATCAAAGCACCCAACTTTTGGTGTCTACATCTGGAGGCACAATTCAGTTGCTTAACCACAGGTACCTACTGCCATCTAAAATGTTCTGTGGGATGCCCCACCAGCTTCCAGCTACCACCACATCTGAATGCAGTCCTCCCAAAGGTCCTGTGTCCTGCAGGCTGGTCTCTTGTGGTTGTTTCAGATGCCCCAGGGTGTCTCATATAGCACTAGACACTCACATTGAGGTAGCTGATTAGAGCTTTGGGGTCTCCATTTCAGTGGGTATCTAAGTTCCCATTATAATCAGTGGAGATCTGATTGCTGAGGGCTGCAAAGGAGTTGGGACAGCCACGTGCTGGTATCTTTGAGTCTTTTGTTCATACCAGCATTGGGGAGAGCAGCCTGGATTTATGTCAGTGAAGGGGGCTCAGATGCCATGGCACTTGCCACTACCACAAAACTTACGGGCACTCGACTAATCTTGGCAGACACACAATGACTGCTTATCTCCTACTCACATGCTTGAAGGTTATGGAAGCCCTGGTCACTAATTTACAGTTTACTTTATCTCTACATTGCTTTTACTGTCCTTCATTTTTTTGGTTTTTTTTGAATCAATGACAGGTTTCCTAGGATGAGATAGTTGGAAAACGTTCTGCTGTGTGCACTGCAGATGCTGGACACTTAGGCTTGTTTCTTTACATTGCTCCAAAATGCTCAGACCACAACATTGGACCATGCGCACGAGTCCCAGTTGGGTGGTTCCTTTGGGAACATTTGTCCAACCTTTTTGTTGTTGCATGAAACTAGTACTATGTATATCTGGAGGTATATACATATCAGAGTATGCATATAAGTATTTAGGTTTTTGCTGGGGACTCTTATCTTCATAGAATCATAGAATTTCCCAGGCCGGAAGGGACCTCCAAGGGCCATCTAGTCCGACCTCCCCACAGTCAGCAGGGACACCCCCAACTAGACCAGGTTGGCCGGGGCCTCATCGAGCCTCTCCTTTAATATCTCCAGGGATGGGGCCTCAACCACCTCCCTGGGCAGCCTGTTCCAGTGCTCCCCACCCTCACAGTGAAGAACCCTCTCCTCATCTCCAGTCTAAATCTGCTCCCCTCCAGCTTGAAGCCATTGCCCCTCGTCCTGTCACTGCAGGCCTTTCTAAACAGGTTCTCCCCAGCCTTCCTGTAGGCCCCTTCAGGTACTGGAAGGCTGCTATTAGGTCTCCCCGGAGCCTCCTCTTCTCCAGGCTGAACAACCCCAGCTCCCTCAGCCTGTCCTTGTAGCAGAGGTGCTCCATCCCCCTGATCATCCTTGTGGCCCTCTTCCCTGTTTCCGGGGAAAAAATAATATTCCTAGAAGCCCATTTGGGGTGACCACCCTATTTGTGTACCGAGATGTGCTCTGTGCCATGCTGCTTGCCCTCAGATGCAAAGAACATGCCCCAACTTGTTTTATCTAATGGCACAGATATCACCATAGGGTCCTGGCTCAGATCTCAGGCAGTTGGGCCACCACAGGCAGCATTGCAGCCAGCATTGGACCAGAGAGGTAGAACCTTTCCCATGCCAGGGCACCCCAGGGGATGGAGGGGAGTGCATAGCAGCCAGCACGCAAGGGCATTTTGGCATCTGTGAGAGTGTGTGTGTGTGTGTGTGTGGGCATGCAAACCACTCCTGGCCTGTAAATCATTGTCAGCGTTCACACATATTAGGCCATAGTTCAGGGACGAACCAATGAAGCATCCACTCTCAAACATACCATCACAGCGCTGATTTATGAGCGGCCGCAGCACAACTCTCCCCAAACAGCTCCTCATGCAAGTTCAGAGGGGTATCAGGCTTTGGGGGGCACAAGACATTTTCAGGTGCTCCTGTGAGTGAGAGAAGATGCAGCTTTGTCACGTTCAGGTGCCTCACATATGGAAAATGCTGGTTTCACCAGCAAAGAGATGATAGTGTGTACCTGCATCGTCTGTCAGGAGTGAGCCTGATTGACCACTCGGCCACTACATGACCATGCTCTCATTCTTGTGATTGGTGTGAGGTAAGGCATGGACAAAGCTCAGTACACCATGGTCCATCAGCTGTATGCCATGGGTCTCCTTCAGGTTATCTGAGAGGTTTTGTGCTTCTTAAGCTGGGCAAACAGCAATGGGGATGGAAAACATAAAGATCATCGTGGTCATCTTGCATAAGTCTCTCTTAATCCCCTTAACCTTTTTATCATCCCAGGCCTTCTCTTTCCTCAATTCCCACATTCTTTCTGCATCCCACCTCCAGGCCAAACAAGTGTCTCCTATCCACCTCCCCGTGGGGTGGGGTGACGTCTGCCCTCACCCCTAACTCAACCAGACACCTCCTGAGGTCCCTACCAACCTGAATCATTCTGTCTTTCTGCAATTAACCTTAATTGGAGACCTAACCCCAATCCAGTTAGGACAGGATTTCAGTGCACCACGATGGTGGTAGGAAGGTGGTGGTAGGAAGGTGGTGGTGTAGGTGTCCCAGTAGGTCTGTGCGAGCCCATGTTCAGGGAAGGATGCAGCAGTCAGACTTCCTGCAGAGAGGAGTCTCCGTGCCCTCCGTTCCCTCCACCATGGCATGTTAGAAAGTTGAAGGCATGTGTAGCTTCCAAGTGCATGTTTCTGCCGGCCTTTGCTGTTGGGCAGATAAAAGTAATTCTCATCTATTTTACCCACTGGCTTTAAATCCTCAAAAGTATGCATGAGTTGGCCAAGGTTTGTTGGCACTTTCAGTACAGGCTGGACCTAGTCCATCCTGCCTTCAGGTCCTGTCTTGAAGCAAAGCCATTCTGAAATTTTTAAGGACTCATGCAACTGCAAGTTGCAACAAAGCCTGGGACTGGCAGGCCAAGCTGGAAAGCACGGGAATAGGTCTACAGCAGCAGATGCTTTTATAATGAAGGTTTAGCTGCTGAAGGTGGCCTTGATGCTGAAAGTAGGTGTCCTTGTAGTCTTAGTCAGAAGCAATAGTAGGAGCCTACAGCCTGGAAAGAGGCTTTTGGGTGAACTGGTTGGTCTTGAGAGAAGATGAAGGCTATGGGGACTGATGAAAGAGAAAAACTAGGATAATACGGTATTGCTTATGGTGCAAAGTTTGGGTATTTTCCCTCTGGAAAGCCCAAGACTTGAATTACCAGAGAGTAGAAAAAAGTTTCTTCTTTTTTTTTGCCAGCCAGGAAGACTCACGTCCAGAAGGCAGAGGGGTTTCTTTGAAACTTCACCTCGACATGCTCTGGAGAAGGGAATGCAATTCCCTCTTCTAGGAAAGGAGTGTTTCCTCATAAAAAGAAATATATTCTTTTTTTTTGCTATCCAGGAAGACTCATGTCCAGAAAGCAGAGGGGTTTCTTTGAAACTTCACCTCGACATGCTCTGGAGAAGCAAATGCAATCCCCTCTTCTAGGAAGGGAGTGTTTCCTCAGCTGAACATTGACCTAAAGCTGTGGTGTGCAGAAGTTCACAGAGACTTATGGCCTTGATAGGATGCCTGGTCTAATAGGTGCTTACGGTGTATATATAAAGGTTGCACGTCCTGGGCCATCTAGTCCTGCTGAAATTTCCTTTCTGATAGACACCAGTGCCATGTTCCTCTGTCTTGCTGGGATTTCTGAGCAACTGAAGTGCTGCTGTGAGAGGACACAAGGATGGAAGGAGAAATACTTCCACAAGTGTGACTGGCAGTAGCTTGTAAAAATATGGACTAGCACCCACCTGTGCTGCTGGACTAGAGCTGGGTGACTCAGACATGCCCTAGATTAAAACTGAAGCTTGCTGGCCTATTCCTTGATGATGGGGGCTTTTCTGTTTATTTGGGGGGCTTTTTTTTTTTCCCCTCAGGATGTGATCATAATTCAAGGGTCCAGACAATTAAGTCCACACACAGAATTGTAGCTAGCAGGCCAAAGCAAGTCAGAGCACTACTCTCTTCCACTTGGCCGTTGTACCATGTCTAAGGGCAACTAATCAGTAGAAAATTCAGCTGTGGGTGCCTTTATTTTTGCTTTTTAGATGTTGAGGTCTTAATGCACAAGGGATTAAAAATTATACTTGAAACTGGAATAAAGGAGCAGTTTCTATCTCCCCCTCAAACTAGTGTTTCTTCATTTTCTCTGCTTTTCCAGATGTAGGAGAACTGAGATTTTTTGCCATGCCGATGGACCCACTGCTGAGCCTGGAACCCAGTCTAGGAATCCTGTGATTCATCGGGGAGCACCTGACATCTTCTAAATGCCTTGAGTCACTAAGTTATTAATAGATTAATTTCCTCAAGGTGGAGAGAAGTCCTGTATTACCACAGGTGGAAAGTTTGGGCACAGACTGTGCACGTTGCCTTTGGCTCTGGTGGGTGTGGAAAGCATTGGGAAAAAGCTCAGTGGTGTTCTCTGCTGGGGTCCTCTGCTTTGGCAGACCAGGAAAGCCTTGCTTCTCCTCTGAGGAACCAGTGCTGCCCTCGGGTTGCGTCTCCAGGCTTTATCAGAAGAATCGACAGGTTTTTATCACGGGAAAGAAGTGGAGCAACAGACTCGCTCCTGTCCCTCTGCTGATCTTTTGCAGAGGGAAGAAGGAGACCCCAAGGACTGACCTTCCTCCTGACAGCATTTCCTAACCTCACGCATAGGAAGCCTTCATCCCATGGACACAGGAGCTGGGAGAACCTGCTCTGGTGGATCTGAAGGTAGTAGATGGGGAAATGGCCCCATCTATTGGCCACAAAACTGATCCGGAGCTCAGCAGCCTCCAAACCATGCTGAAATCGTACAAAATTGCTCATCTGCCACGGGTTAACAGCCCTCAGTTTCACACTTCTCCTGTGAGCTCTGTGGGCTTCTCAAAACATGGGCCCACCATCTGATGGAATGAGCAGCCATACATCTCCAACAGCTGCCAATTAGCTGCAAGTGTGGAGATAAATAGCAATTAACCCAAAATAGTCCCTGTCCTTGTCAAGCTGCATACACCTTTCAGGTGCTTTTTCTCCTTAAGAAAGCAAGGCTTTGTGATAAGGGAATGAAATACTGAAACATGGGCCCACCATCTGATGGAATGAGCAGCCATACATCTCCAACAGCTGCCAATTAGCTGCAAGTGTGGAGATAAATAGCAATTAACCCAAAATAGTCCCTGTCCTTGTCAAGCTGCATACATTTGTTTCAGGTGCTTTTTCTCCTTAAGAAAACAAGGCTTTGTGATAAGGGAATGAAATACTGCAGGAAGGAAAGACAAAAAGGTAGGATTTTTTTCTACGTTCACAAATAAGGAAACTATTCTGCATCATCTGCACTAGTTAAGTAGGAAGATGTGAATCTCCAGGATCTGGGCCCTGGCCAGGTGGGGATAAAGCTCTCCTTGTGTTCTGGATAACCCAGTAACCTGCAGGATCCCTGAGAAGGTGTAGGAAGACGTGAATCTCCAGGATCTGGGCTTCAGCCAGGTGGGGATAAAGCTCTCCTTGTGTTCTGGATAACCCAGTAACCTGCAGGATCCCTGAGAAGGAGCATCTTGAGGAAGGGCTTTAACCAAAGCTGAGGAGCAGGAGCGTCTGGGATGGGTAAGGATGCACCTGTTCCCACACGCTGCTCCATGGAGAACCAGTGCCATCTTCTGGCAAATGAGACCTTTCCCAGACCAGCACCAGCAGGCAGACAGCATACGGCTTGAAGATCACTAGCTGGCCAATGTGTAACACCAGATTTTAGGGTTGCTTTGGACAAGAAGGTCCCCAGAAGATACACCAACATTGCTTGTATTAAGACAACCAGCCCTGGATTGCAGCTGTATTTTTCTAGGCCGTGTGTATGTGTAGAATAAAAGACTGTCCCTGCCTGGAAGAGCTGAAAGTCCATCTCTTTTCCTTGTCTGTGCTGTGTTATGTGATTATACAATGTTGTGCTAGCTCAGTTTTGGATTTCTCAGGAACACTGCAAGGAGAGGTAACACAGCCTCGCTTCACCATTGACCATGAGTGATCCAGGGACTAATTATAATTCCAGTCCCATTTTGCTAATCCACGGAGAATGAGACTGAAATTTTAGATCTGAGACGTAGGTTGGGGCAATCCTGAAGTAGCTCATCTCATGGGATGCTGAACAGACCTCTGATATCACAGCTCTTCCTAGCAGCGTGTCCCACTTACAATGAAGATGACAACTCTATCAATTAATTAAATGGATATCGCTTTATTAAATTAAATCACTTTAATGCTCTACAAAGAGAAATTGTTGGACGCATCTTTGTGGCTCAGCTCTAGCTTGACCCTAAGGGACAACAATAGCAGATGAAAAGGCAATAGGTGCCATAGGCAAGAGAGGTGATTTAGCCCTTCTACTCCACTCTGGTGAGACTCCACTTCAGAGTTGAATCCAGCTCTGGGGTTCCCAACATAAGAAAGACATGGACCTGTTGGAGCAGGACCAGAAGAGTGCCACAAAAATGATCAGAGGGCTGGAGCACCTCTGCTATGAATACATGCTCGGAGAGTTGGGAATGTTCCTCTCAGAGAAGAGAAGGCTCCAGCAAGACCTTTTTGGCCTTTCCAGTACATAAAGGGCCTACCGGAAAGATGGGAAGGGATTCTTTATCAGAGATTGGAGCAATAGGACAAAGGGTAACAGTTTTAAATTGGACCAATAGGACAAAGGGTAACAGTTTTAAACCAAAAGAGGGGAAATTTCGATTAGATATTAGGAAGAAATTCTTTACTGTGGGGGTGGTGAGACACTGGCCAAGGTCACTCAGAGAAGTTGTGGATGCCCCATCCCTCAAGGCCAGGTTGGTAACATGGTCTAGTGTGAGGTGTCCCTGCCCAGGGCATGGGGTTGGAACTAGATGGCTTTTAAGGTCCCTTCAACCTAGATAATTCTACGATCCTGCTATATTCCCTTCCCACCTGCTGAAGAAATTGCAGACCAATGGCCAATGAAGTGCTGTCTCCAGCTGCAACCCTAGATTAGCTTCACGTGTACCTACAGATAGGCTTAGTGTCTTTATCTGAGGCCCACGGGTCATCTCCTTTCCCACCTCCACTTGCAAGTGCCCCTCAAGAAGGTAGTTTTCCAGGAGCTGCGAGCTCTTTCCTGGTCACTAGATGGCAGTGACTGTTTACATTTAGCAGCTCTTGACAGGTGACAGCTATCTAAGGGTGAGAAGAAATCAGTGTCACTTGGAAGGCATCCTCAGCGAGGACATTTTGGTGGGCTGCGGAGACAGATGTTGACTGGTAGCCCACCAGGGGAAGCTACTTAGTGAAACAGTGAAGCTCCTTCAGCTGTTAAGAGCAATTTTCTCACAGCATGTTGGAGCTGGGGGCTGCCCCAAACCTGTGGGAATCCCTGAGTCATTGCCTTACCCAAACAACGAGAAGGTACCAGTGTATTTTGCTGGTGACCTCTTGTTCCCTCTGTAAATCCCACGTTTGTAGTCTTGTTCAGGACATGCTTGTGGCTAATAGATTGGGAATCATTGACTAGAAGCTGGCAGTGCTGTTCCTGGCATGGTGTGTGAGATGCTCCTACACTTCTGAAGCCTACTGAAGTAAGGGGTAAGTTTTGCTATGCATCGTTCACCAGTGGAACTCACTGCTGCATGGTATTGAGGTGAAACAACTGCCAATAATTTATTTCAATAGCAAAACGGATTGCACGTTTATCCTCATTATAAAAGCATAGGAGATATAATAGCAAAGGGTAAAAAAACAAACCCACATTGTGACAAGGTGAGAAGCATTCTAATTCCAAGGCAGAAAGCGACCCATTATTACTATGTGTGAGTGGTATCCCACAAGATCATTCCTCAGGAGAGCCCTTAATTGGGCACAGTTTGTAGATGGCTATTAAGTGGGCTAGAAACCTAATCTGATCAATTATGGTTGGCCCAATGGTTGCGTTCTCACCATGTGTATTTATCTTCTGGGGTAGAAAAGCCTCAGGTGATGTAAGGAAACCTTTGAGAATCTGGGCCTCGGGACATGGAGGAACCCATCTTCTCTTGGTTAACCACCACTCTGACATCTTTGAAGACCTGGGTCGGAGATGCTGAAAGTACATACAAACACGATGCTTTGCCTTTCTGTTTGAACACAGAACATCAGCAGAGCCTGAGCGTGTCGTGTCCTGAGTTTGTCCTCAGCTTGGTGTCTGGCACAGGTCTTTCCAGCTCCACGAGGGGTCGGGTTCCTCTGTGACCTCGAGTGAGCATCCCAGTGTCTCTGACAGGGCAAGGGATTGGGAGTAGAGAATATGTTGTCCACTGTCTTGTCCGAAGCACCCTGGAGGGTGGTGAGGAGAGGAGATGAGATGAGAGAAGGAAGGATTCCACTCTCCATTTGAGGGGATTGCTCTCTCCTCTGCAAGGGCAGCCCATGAGCACTGCAAGCCCATGGTGGTGGCCAATGCCACACAGAAAAAACTGGGAAAGGAAAAAAAAGAAATCTTCAAAACAGGCTTTTTTGGACAGTTATGTAACATACATCCCATTCTCCACTTTTTCTTGAAGAACCTGAGATGGAGTTTTAAAAAATCATCAGAATCCAAACAGCTATTGTTAAAAAAAAACCCTAATCTATCCCACAGAGTAAATCTGTCATAGTGGTTGGGGCTGCAATAACTAATAACAATGAGAAAATTTTGGTTTTTCGAAAGATATGTCTCAAGATAAGTGATTTTCAAGATGGTGATATGTTTTCCTGTCCAAATCTCCCCAAGTAATACAATTCTTAAATAACAAAACAAAACAAACAAACAAACAAAAAACCAAAAAAAAAACCAACAAAAAAAACCAGATTAGTTGTTTTTGTCTTGTTAATTTTTTAATGGAAAAAAGATTTGAGTTAGCTGGAGCAATTTTTGGGGGGTGGTCAGACCCACAAGATTTAGTTGGTTTTGTCTTGTTAATTTTTTAATGGAAAAAAGATTTGAGTTAGCTGGAGCAATTTTTGGGGGGTGGTCAGACCCACAAGATTTTAATAGGAGCTGGGACCAGATCTCACCAAGGGTACGTGCCAGATAGGCATAGGACATTTGGTGCTCATCTGGGATAAGGATTTTTAATTTTGAACATAATATCCATTAATATTCTACAATTATCCCTTGGAGTCAACGAATGCTCGTGTACCGGTATGGTGAGCGTGGGGGGAAGAAAGAGAAATTTCTTTTGCAAGCTCACCTCCATTTAATCTGTGTCTGTGATCAAGTGCCACCACTTTGGGAACCACAAAGCAGCCTCACAGATGCTAGAAACCAGATCCAGTGCAAGCCAAGGCTGAACATCCTCAAGAGACCTCTAGAGATGCCCAAAACAGAGGCTCCAAGCCACGCTGGAGGTGTTATTACAACACTTCTCCCAAACCAAGTCTAGATTTATTTGATTTATCAGAGCATAAACCTGCTTTTCCATTTCTTTTGGGATTTCACTTTTTATTTAAGTCCTGCTAAAAGCCTGTGCTGTCTTGTGGCAGTGCGTTCCTCAGTGAAATCATTAGCCATGTATATAAAAGTGTCTGCTTTTACCGGTTTTAATTTTGTTGCTTTTAATTCCATTGGGCTGGTGTCATGAGTCAGAACAAATTATAGCTTCTTGACTGATTACTATCCTGTTCATTATGTTCTACATTTCTTACTCACTGCCTCTCAGCAATGAAACCCTGATATTTTTAATCTGTTCCTCTTCTCTCTCTGTCTTTTTCTTCTTTTTTGCTATTTTGAGAGAGGGTGACCGGAGTTAATAGCTCTCATGTGTAGGCAATCTCATGAGATCTTCCCAGCATTATTCCTGCTTTCTTCCTAGATATATCCCAATTTCCTTTCTCTTTGGTTCTTGTAGATCATTCCTGCACAGTGAACTGTCCGTTGAAGACAACAGGTTTTTTCAGAGCGGAGAAGCCTTGTGTGGTGACCACCAACCCTGGTTCTTCAAAGGCAACATCACCTGCTACCTGTACTGGATGTTATCAACCCGTCTCACTTGCCCAGTGCTAATCAAATCCCAATTGTCCTAAACCACTTTGTTACCACATCCATAAGCCATTTTTTAACCAATACACTTGACTTGGATGGTTCCTTACTCCACCTTCTTTAACAGACACTGATATTCTCCCACCTGTCCACAGGCTTTTACCTTTCCTTTTCCCTGTTCTTCCCATCTCTTCATCTTTCCATTTCCCTCAGCAGAGTTTGGCATTTTCTTTCTGGTTTTGCTATTTTTATCTTCTGGACAGTTGCCGATTTGTCTATGAGCCATGCTCTCCTTGGATCCTGGAAAATTTATTCCATATATAGATAGTCCATGGTGTTGCAGTAATCTCCAGTCTAAAGGAGGCCACCAGACAGACCACCATTTTACATCCAAGGTGATGCACAAAGTACACCAAGATGATGCAGAAAGCTGGAAAATACTTGAGGTGCCTTTTTTATCCTCCGTTGGATGTTGTCCATGGTCCCGGGGAGGAGATGTGGTGTTGTATCTGTTAGGGATGCAAGGACTGAGCAATGATGGCCCTGCTTCATCATGTTGTCCATGTTCAAATGATGTGCTGGTGTTTGACGGTGCAAAGCTCATGAAAGTGTATTTCCTCTAACCACACAAGGCAACACTACATTTCTCAACTCACACAGGACCAAGAGACCTCTCATTCCCTCAAACCCTATCCTGGAACAGGGGAAAGATTTAAACCTACTCTTATCACCTTGAAAAGCCGCTGCTGTCCTTTTTTCATCTGTAACCTAACACTGGGAAATATCTTCAGTAGCTTTAAACAAGGCCATTGGGGCCTTTCCTTTAGGGCATTTTCTAACTGTTTAACTGAGATGAGAACTTCCTTCTGTTGACCTACCTAAAACTCACTGTCCCTTGTAACTAAGAGAGGCCCGGTATTTGCCATGTTCCAAACTGTGCAGGAGAGGTAAGGCAGACTTTGGATGGGGAGGAGTGACAAAAAGAGTTTGGACAACATGGCTTTTTGTGCTCTCCCACCAGCAGCTCCCCCACGCTTTCTTTTAATTGGCCACATCGAGCTTGTGGGGAATTTTTCCAATTGCCCCTCTCCTCCAGCTCTTCAGAAGGGCTTCAAGGAGATGTTAGAACTGCAAAGAAATTATGAGAGCTGCACGCAAATAGAATTTTCTTCAAAAATAAAAATGTTTCCAAAAAATAGCATTCTTTATGACCAATCTCACCTACTCCATCTGAATATACCTGTCACTTTCTCCATTTCATGCATTACTTCCCCAATTGTCTGTACCTCCAAATTGAATTACCAAGTATCTCTATGTTTGATGGGTATTTTTGATATTCTTCTCAACACACCAGCTTCTGCAGTCACACTATTTTGTGCGAACATACATCAAGTTTCATTGTGTGCAAAATATTTCAGAAACCATCTTCCCCACCTATTTTAAAAGTTCAGAAACTAGGAAGTAACTTGTGACTCCAAATATATTCAATTCCTTAAAACCTCCCGAGTTTTGGGAGAAGGAAACAGAGGCAGAAAGAGCTGACACTTGATGTCTGGAGTGCCAATGGTTTATTGCTCGATGTATTCTGAACCTGCAGGTTCAGACTTGTGCAGCTTTAGCTCCAGGGAATCCACTGAGGGAGAAAGAAGGTGAAGAGAGGATGAGGAAGCGTCTCAGGAGAGGACTCAGCATCCATGAACTATCTGCAGGGCTTTCCTAGCAGGTGCCTGAAGATCTTACTCCTCTCCAGTGCAGGCAGTATTGATGCCATGACCCAGGGATGGGAGCAGATCTGTCCCTTTTCTGGGAAATACAGGGTTGGGGAATGATGGTCGAGATCCTTCCAGGAGAGCCAGGACTTTTGAGCTGACCTGAATATCCCCAACTTTGTGCCATCCCTACCTACCACAGGGCGGTGGTCACAAGCTACCTTTTCCCTCCAGTTCACTGGTTCCTGGGAAGTGCTACCTGAAGCCAATAAGTCAGGGCCATGGGGAATCAATCAGAGCTCAACAACTGCCTGAAAAGAGAAATAATCTGTGTTCTGAGCCCCTCTGCAGGCTCCAAGATTTAACAGTTGCCTTAGTAGCTAAAGGCATTTTCCAGAGAGTGGACCAGATCATCCCTAGGGTGACATCAACAGGGCAATGGCATACGGGTGACCCAGTGCCCTGTGAAGACCTAAGCACTTTTTCTACCTGACAGGGCTGCAGAGAAAGAGTATAAACCCTTTTTCTTGGGGGGAAAAAATATATTAAAAAAAAAATAATGATAACTGCACAGCTGCCAATGGGGCCAAGCCCAGCAGATTTTACTCCCTTCTTACTCCACGGAGCCAACGGGATTTCTGGGTAGGATAGAAGCCAAGCAGGGCTGTTAGGAGGCAAAGTTCTTCAAGCCCTGTGATTTCCTTGCCATTCCCATGAAAAAAAAAACCAACTCCAGCAGAGCCCGGCTCTGCTCTCTTGCTGAATCCAGCCAAATACAACCCACATTAAGGGAGTTACTCTACATTCATATTGAAAAGCGGGTGCTTGCCAACCTTACGTGCCTTCAACTTCTCGTTTTAAACTCCCGAGCACTGGCCTGGGGAAAGGATTGTGTTGAGGAATATGTTCATACAGTGCCTGGCACTGGGGGGTTCTGGCTCACGGACTGGGTTTGTAAGCAGCTCCTGCAAGACTTGCAAAGAGCTGTAATGCATTTGAAGTCTGGTTTCCTTGGGAAACTTGGGTTAGCTGATTATGTTGGGTGTCTCTACCCTCTCGTTTCCTCCCCTCCAACTTCTGAACCCCTCGGCCAATCCCAGCTCAATTTGGCAGAAAGATAAAAGTTGCAGAGAGATTAAGCTGTATGAAAATAAGTGTACAGGTAGGGAAGAAAAACCTTATTACTGCGCTTCCCTCCTTTCCCCCTGGGAGAAAAGGGCTGCGATGTGAGCTCAACCTTTATTAGGCACCAGAGAGCCCACATAGAAAAAGGGAAGGTAGAGGAGACACTGAGCATCATGAACATCGTTTCTCACTGAACTATTTGATGCTTAAGCCACTTTGCTTCGTGTCCAGGGGTTGGAAACAACCTTTTAAAGCCATGTGAAGAACGGGAAGATCTGGGCTTAATTTTGGTCCTGCAAATGTGAGGTTGAGAGCAAACCAGAGTGATGCAGCCCTTGGTTTTGCTCCCGTTCATCACCATTCTCCAAATCCCCTGGCAAAAATCCTTCCCTAGGGTGTCCATTGGGTCTGTACAGCACCCAGCACACATCACCCCATCTGGGAGCACAAAATGTCCCCCACACTTTGCAGACCCATTCACCATTGCTTACATTGGAGCAAAATGGGCACAAAGAACCTGACTCCTGGCGTTATGCCCCATTTTGATACGTGGGCTTGGATGCTGGGCAAGAAACCATCTGCAGATGTCACTCCTGCACATGAAGTAAGTGCACCAGAAGGAAGTCTGGGACAGGTGGCCACCCGACAACTACATTAAGACATCATAACTTTGACTAATTTGTAAACAGGCTGAAAGAACATCCACCCTCCCTGGAAGGGGGAGAAGTGTCTCTTTAAACCCTGGGGATATGACCTCTTGTCCTCTCTGTTTATAAGAGGGAGGGGAAGGGGAAAAGAAAAAGAAAAAAAAAAAAAAAAGGAAGGAGAAAGGGAGAGAAAGTCAGACTTGTTGCCGTGTTAAAACCTCCCCCCCACCATCAGCTTTTGTGATGAAAATAGTAAGGGACACTCTCCAGAGCCAGGTTTTCTCTCTTTGTCATTCAGACTTTGCAAGGGAGAGCTCCTTTCTGTTTATTTATCAACTTGGATCCCTTGTCAACACCTCACTTGACTGAGGTTTTAGCACCTTGGTGGGGTTTTGGCGATTTTTTTGTGCCTTTTTTTTTTTTTTTTAAACTTTCTCAGCCAATTCTGTCCTTTTTCCTCCCCCCGAGTGTGGGCAGCTCTTTTCTTCCCATTCCTTTTGCAAGGATGCATCTTCTCTCAGCACAAGGGTGTCCTACAGCAAAACACCAGACAATACCCCATCCAGCCTTCATATTATGCTGTTTTAAAATAAACCCAGTGCCAGACAGTCAGATAATCTAAAAAAACCTTGATGTTCTCACTTTTAAAGTGCATTAAAGAAGGGTTTGGACACCTCGGCCAGGGCACTATTGCAATACCAGCCAGTAACAGGCGTGCCAGTCTAGCAGATGCTCCTGTGCTTTCAAATTGTACCCTAGGTTCCTAGTTACTGGTTTTAATGTATCTTAATTAGCTTGCTGTGTGGCTGAAGGGAAGACACTCCAGTCTGGGGAGTTTTTCAGTCCAGTGCTCGTCAGCAGCATAGAGTAATCCCTGTTTAAAATGCATATTGATTTGCAAGCACAAGACCGAATCCCAACATTCAACTCGAGCGATAGTTATCACTCGGGTTTCAAAGCCGGGTGTTATGAGTGAATTCACAAAGGGATGAAGTTCTGGTTGCAATTTTAATTTTTTTCTTTTGTTTGCACCTGCAGCAGGAGTGTGGCTAGCCCTTTGAAAAGGAGTTATTTGAATGGTATGTTAGAACGGGATTAGAAAATTTCAGCATCATTGCATCAATGATTTAATAAACAACTGTTTCTGCTATTGATCCTTCTGTCTCACAAAAACTTTGTTTTCCTCTTTTTTTTTTTTTCCTTAATCCAATGTATATTGCCCCAAAAAATCACTGCTGTAGAGATTGGATGGAGCAGAGGAAAGAAATTACAATTTTTAAAGCCAGTCCTTATTCTGAGTGTGAATTTGGAGAGAATCTTCCCCAAAAGCCTTGTTCTGCTCCTGCAGTTTCCTTCTGAGACCAGCAATATTGCATTTATTGTGATGCTCATTGCAGTGCTGACAATTAATGCTGACAACCACCTTGGCTTGACTTGAGCTTTCTTGATCTGGGCACGTAGATGAAGGTAGCTCTCCAGGCAATGGATAAGGAAAGGGGGGCAGAAAACAAGGACCCCCAAAGGATGTTTCCTTCCACCCATCCATGCACTTCACTTCCAAGGACACAAGCTCCCTTTGGATGCGCACCATTAACAAGTTGTCACCCCCCCTTTCAGATGCTGAGTCTCAATGAGATGGATGTCTCCAGAAAGGGGTGCAGGATTTGCCCTCAAGAGGCAAAATACCAGACCCTAAAATGTTTCTCTCAAAGAAAGTGGGTGTTTATCATTGCTCTCGTGGAGAGGTTTTATTGTGCTCAGTTATTAGCACCTAAGCCTGGATCGTCCTATGAACGGCTATTTGTATGCATAATAACAGGTTTGGGCCCCTAAAGATTATCAGCTTCCACTGCTGATTAATAGGTTTTTAATCTGAAGCTGGCCTAGAGAAATTCCACATAAGCAAACACACAGCACACACGCAGGGCTCGGGTTATGTAGAAATTTATTAAATTAGAGTCCTTAGGGGAAAACTTACACTGATCGGATTCTTCTGTTCCTATTTCAGGTTATTTCCTCGATGAATCTGGAGTTCTCAATGTGCCAGAAGAGCAGGACTGCTCCTTACGTACTCAGGGAGTCGTTTGCCTTCAAATTTCAGTTTGCCTTTGAAATAATTTGGATTTCCCATGGGGAATATCCTAACTTATCCTTCACAGCACTCATTTGTCAAAGGATGGCCTCCACCAAGTGATTTTTCCACAACCAGGCATCTGCTGGGAGAGACCACCTGGACAAGTCTTCTTCTCCATCAGCAAATGGACCTACCAAGTAGAGCGCTGATTCCTCTTGCCCAACCCCAAGTGTCTGTGAGAAGCTCTGGAGAAGATGGATGAAGGTGACCAACTCAGTGGGTTTAGGAGGAAGGGACAATGAAAGGAAATATATATCTGAAGGTAGACATGGCACTGACTTCTTGGCTGCTTCTGCTGACTGATAAAATTGGATAGGCATGTTCGGTTCCCCTCTGTTGTCATTTATTATGAGATATTTGGGAGAAACTCATGCAATTTCTAACTGCTACCACCACCCTCAGAATTTTGCCTGCCTGTGTACCTACTCTTTGCCAGGGCACAAGGCCAGGGCAAGGGGTGCTGGTGTCCCCACCTACCCTGTACTGTTGAATGTGGAGGTGACAAGGAAACAGCTGTATGGTGGCACAGTCCCAGAGCACTGATCCCTCCTGAGAATGCATGTAAGAGGCAAGGGAAGAGGTAGCACCTACAATTCATCCTCCCACCTTCCAAGGCAAGACCCTACCATCCTTCTGCCCACCACTCCTCCCTGATATCCCATCAGGGACATAGAGACAAGCCCCTTACCCATCTTGGGCTCTGCCAGATCTTCTGTGGTGGGGAAAGGAAACCAGGACGTTGGTTCTGCAGATACTGTGCAGTTGTTGGGCGGAGGGTTTTTTTACTCTCCAGGTTTGTTCTCCTGCTGTACCACTAGGTGGGCCAAAGCTACACCGCTGAGAGTCCGACCTCTCCTGCAGAAGACAGGCAAGGCAGGTGCCTGCCTGATCCCTGCCGACCAGGAGACAGGCAGCTGAGGGACTGAAGATGGAGGGAAGGAACAAGGAGAGGTGTCAGAGAGCCCCAGGTTTCACCTTGAGCCTTGCTGTCATTCAAGCCCTCGCAGGAGAGCTGTCCTGTCCTAAAGAAGTGACCACCTCAGGGAGAGCAGCCCAGCTGGGACATGACATATGCCAGTGAAGTCTCTTGCACAGACAGCACAGGCTGGTGGCAAAGGCAAGAGCAGAGCCCCCACTATCAGTTCATGGCCTGGCCTTACCACCTACTGCCTTTCTAAAGCAGCTTATTGATGGCCAGGAGACACTCTGGTATGGAAGAAACAGAGTGCCTGCACGTAATAACTGAAAATATACACAGTATGAGAGGAAAACCCTTCTCAAAACAATATTTTTCTTCTCCCAAGCTGAAGTGACAGAAACTCCTGTATTTAAAAGTCCAAAGGAAAGGATCATCACCCATAATGGATCCGCTCCACTCTGCAAAAGGTCTGGCACGTTGCAGTCCAGCTCATTGGGTGCTCTGCCTCCATTAAAGTGAAAGCCATGCTGTGTATCTAATATTTCCTATCCTCCTGGGGACATACCAACACTGGCACCCAAAGCCAAAGGTGTTTTTGGGAGTGTCAAATGGATGCTGTTCCCCTGCAGTTGAGGACATCTCCTTGCAGCCTAAAGAGCTGAGAAACCCACCCCAAACGTACTCCTGATTTGCTCATTGCTATCAGTGCCTCTTAAGGGCCCAGAGAAGAGGCCACCGCCTGTAGGCATCTCACCTAACTTCAACTATCTGAAGATTAGGCACCAAGTCCCAAACAAAGAGAAATGCAACTCCAGAAGCAATGCACCCCACCTACCATAGACTAGTATCTACAGTGGGCTGAGTTGCTGAGGTCTCCACTGACCGTGGAGGCAGCCAACATCATGTAGTCAGGCAAGGTGAAACCCATGCTATTAGTATATTTTGCACATTTCTAAAAACCCTCTCTATCTCCAACATTGGACCAACCCCCACTTCTGGACAGCAGTGACCTTTCTACAGTAAAACCAGCTGGTCACACAGAGACCTGTCTTGAAAAGGGGACATGGAATTAGTAGCAAAATCCATCTTTTTCACCAGTTCTGCCACTGAATCACATCATTACCCAGCCATTACACACCTTCTGCCTTGTTCTCCACATCAGGTAGTACCAATATTAACCTACCTTGTCTCTATTTCTACTGCTGTGACTTCTGGCCAAGATGTATGGATGACACGGATGACATGGATCTCAGTCTTCAGGGACCTTAAAAGGCACAGAGGCAAACTGAAGGAGGGAAGCAGAATGACATGCCACAAGCCAACAGGCCCATGCCAAAGCCAGGCCTCCAGCAACCCAGTGCCCTGGCTTCTAAACTCCCAGCATTTATAAGATATTTTCCAGGCATCAGTGGAAGGAGGAGGTTTAGTGCTCACTGTAACTTGCTCTCCAGATATCTGGAACAGCTCCTACAGGTGATTGGGGTTCCTCACCAAGGCAGACTTAAGGGAGAGTGGGTTACAAAGCTGCCTGGTGGAGCTTTACTGGTGGTCCCATCATCCCAATGTGCCACTGCATGGGCTTCTTGGCATAGAAGGAAAAATAGGCAATGGCTTTCTCATGCCACCATGGTGGCTGTACCCAATCATGGAGACCACTGTTCAGAGAGTGATGTGTGGGGCAGACAGTGAGTAAATTGCAAATGGGGAAGATTTCAGCAAGAACTAGTTCCAGTCATAATTTGCAAAAGCACATAATGCATCAGAGAGCGAGAGAAGTGACACACAGAGTATTCGAGAAGCGTGATGGTCTGCATTGCACCAGTCTGCCCACCTTTCTGTTTGCCTGGATCCCTCCAAACCTCCTCCCCTCGCCCCTGATCTCTTTACATAGACATCCATGGGGTGGGAGCACCCTGGATGTGCCTTTATTTGAACATGGGTGAGCACAGCTGTTCCCTCTTGTGACTAACTGCACCGCGAAGCACTCATGTTTCTAAATCCAGCTCTATTTACACACTCAAGTGGGCCCTGAAGATGCCAGCTGGGCCATCCCCATGAGTAAGCAAGACAGGACCAGCTTGCAATGCCTTCATAAGGCATTCCAATGCCGTGACGATGAGACCTCCTCCGTGTCCTCCTATCCCCTTTTCCCCACGCCAGCTTGACAACTGAAGTTCCCTTCACAGCAGTCTTATGGGGGCTGAGGAGTTGGCCTCATGGCTGCAAGCACGGTCAAGACTTTATTTTCTATTTTGACAGCCAGGGTGAGGGAGCTTCACCTCCCAGGGAAGTCATGAACCAAAACTGGTGTTTACTTTGCTGGTGGAAGGCAGGGCACCATGGAAAATCTGTGCAAGGCAGGTTGCAGCTCCACCGGGTCTGAGCTTTGATGTCTATCACTGAGGTTCCACCATCCTGCATCCTGGACCTCCATCAAAACTTTTCCCTGGCCACCGATGAGCAATGCCAAGAGCAAAGAAGGCAAAGCCATGCTGCTGCCACCCTGCCGAGTGCCAGATCCTTCCCATCATGAAGCGTGTGTCTGAATGCATGTCCAAACATTTGGGAGAGGGATGGAAAGCAACGGTCCAGCAGGGATGAGCTTAGATGGGTTTTGACACCAGGCCCTAAAATCAACTGTTGGGAGAAAATGCTGCTGCTTTGGGCAGCCAAATGCCAGCAGTCTCATATCCATGAAGCCCGTGGCAGCCTTTTTACTGACTCTAATGGACTGCAAAATCTGTCCCTTAAAGGGCTGCGGTTCAAAGGTAAGGTTGATAATGGATAATTAATCTACAGTAGTCTTCCTAGAGATGGGAATAGCTATTATACACCCGACTACCTTTTTATCAGCGTAATTAAAAGCAGTCGGCGGCGTCAGAGTAAGTAGCGGCGCTGCCTGCTGAAGAAATCAATGCCATCCCACTTGCCTGTGTGTGTGTGAGTGTGTGTGTGTGTGTGTGCCTATGACAAAGTGGATTATCTCCATCCTCCCCAAATAGCAGCTGCAAAGCAAAGAGGAAAAGGGAGAGTGGCTGAATTTGTACCTTCAGGTGAAGTTGCCTGGTGCTTCCTGGTGGGAGGGGCAGAAGCTTTGGGGGATGTTTAAAGCTCTCCCCAGGAACAAAAGGAGGGGAGATTAGCTCGACCCCTGGAAGGGATGTGTGTCCTGCCCTTTCCTCCCCCTCCATCCCCCGTTTGCCGGGACCCCACGGCCGGGCGGGCGCTGGTGTCTGAGGGTCTCTGTGTGTGTGTGTGTGTGTGTGTGTGTGTGTTCCAGTCTGCAGTGTGAGCAATTTCACTTGAAAAGACAGAGAAATCCCCTCCTTTGAAAGTCTCAGCGTTTGGTTCTTTCCAGTAATGCTATAATTGGATGGGATTTTCTCTAATACAGAGGGAAAGTCCTTAAGATGATTTTTCACACACCAGCAACCCTCCTCCTCTCCCTCGTCCTACCTTCTGCAATAAAACTCCCTTCTCCCTCTCCAGCCTCGGCTCTTCTGGGGTGGGGGAGCTCCTGAAGGAGGAGGAGGGGGGTGGTGGTGGTGGGATTTAATACACTTAATATAATTGTGGCATCGACACCACGGGGATTTGCTGGGGGAGTCGGGGAGAGCATCCGTTCCTCCTGGGGAAGCGAGGGAGAAGCGGCTCAGATCGACTCGAGCGTGGCTACGCCGGGCGATTAGATCTCGGAGCACTTGCCAGAGCTCACATTTGCAATCACTTGTCATCCAACCCAAAAGAAAATAATAATCAGGGCCCGACCCCTGCCAAATTCCCAATGATTTAAATATCCCCAAATGAACCGCGTTTCTAGTATAATTTCACTAGAATGAATATATCTCTCCATCTAGCTAAACACAAACATATCTTTATATATATGCATATAAAGCTCTCTGTGTGTGTAAATAGAAATATTCCCTAACTAAGGGAAAATATATATGCAGTTCTTAATGAGAAAGAAAATGCATTTTGATTTGAGCTAATGCAAGGTAGCAAGGCTTCCTCCAACAAAGTCATTAAAAATTGTACCTCTCTTTGTTCCGTGTGAGCCACAGAAATTTTCTGATTCACAGATAAAATAAAGTCAACTAAATAAATAAAATCTCATCCCGTTCTCCCTCTCTCCTTAAAAAAAAATAAAATAAAATAAAGGGTGACAAAAACCAGCAAAAAAACCCAACAGGCAGCAGCCACAACGACAACAAAAAAATGGTGCGAAAGAGAATCATCGTTGTTAGTCCAGGAGAAAATATCTCCTCGCTCATCCAGCGCCTCCATCCCTTCGTTTTCCCCTCTCCAGCCCCCTTTCAAATGACCCAGGGAAAGGGGACAGCCTGTCAGCTGGGTGACACTTGCTCACAGATACAGCAAGCTTTAAACAATATGTTCCAGAGGAGCGGCGAATCTAACCGCGCACCCGGTCTCGAGGAGCTACATCTTTATAATAATACTAATAATGAGATTTTTTTTTTATTATTTTTTTTTTTTTCCCTCATTTCCGCCCCACCGAAAACCTGCCGATTTTTGGAACCCCGCGATTCCACCCCAAGGCACCCCCCACCACCGCCACTGAAAGGAGAGAAATTGTTGCAATATGTAGAGAAAGAAATTAAAAAAGAGATCAATTACTAGTGCCCTGTGGGGTGGATCTGGTGGATGAAGTCGTTTGCAGCAGCGCCTTCGCAAAGTCCGGGGCTGGGACTCCTGCAAATTGTGATGATCTGGATTGAGCCTTATTGAGATTTGCATGGAAGAAGTTGATTTCTTAGCAGATGTCTTCAGTGGAGCTCTTGGATATCTGGCTGGTTGGACTGGTGGGGAAGGGGTGTGCGTGTCTGGGGGGGGGTTGTGCGTGTCTGGGGGTGTGCGTGCATGTCTGGGTGTAAATCCTCTTTTTTTTTTTTTTTTTTTTAAATGAAAAAAGGAGGAAAAAAAAAAAAAAAGAAAGAAAGAACCAGCTGAAAGTTTCTAGAAAGTTAGTCCCAAAGCGTCCTGACCGTCACCGTGAGGAAACGGGGGATTTGAGAAGAAGACAGAATGGCAAGAAGGAGCAAATCGAGAAAATAATAATTTAAAGGAGAAAAAAAAAAACTTCACACTTTTTTTTTTCTTTTTTTTTTTTTTTTTTTTTTTTTTTAAACTACCTCCAGATATGGCATAATGGGACCTGGTTACCTTAAAATAGCCAACTGATTCCTCCTCCCAACTCCTTCAGAGAAGGGGTGTTATTATCTCCAGTAATAAATGGAGGGGCAGGAGGAGCAAGGTGCGATT
>NW_015090864.1:1418922-1449103 GCF_001431845.1 Calidris pugnax
GAAAAAAAAAAAAAAGAAAAAGGAAAGAAAGAAAAAGGAGGTGAGAGGAGACTGAACAACCTGGGCTGGTTTTGGGAAGGCAGAGCCGAGGCTGGGGGGGATGCTGCCGCGGAGCTGCCCCGCGCAAGATCGGCGGGGACCCGCGCACCCCGTTTTTCCCCGGGATAAAGCACTTTTTTTTTTTTTTGCAGCTCTTTTGACGGTTTTGGGGTGGTTTGGTTGTTTCTTTTTTTTTTTTTTTTTTTCGCCTTTAAGAGCCTTTTCTCTCTCTCTCTCTCTCCCCCACAAAAAGCAAATGGTGCTGGGCAAGGCATGTAACTGCAAGATCTGCTCTAATTACCCCGCGGAGGTAATTGGGCTCAGGGAAGCCCTAGCTCTGCCGGCAGCTGGCGGAGAAGCGCGGAAGAAGCGCGGTGCGCGGGGGTATTTGCGCGGGGCAGAGAGACGCGGGGAAGGCGGCTGGGGTTCCCCCCGTTCCGCCGCCGGCTGCGCGGGTGCGGAGCTACCCCTTGTTAGGGAGCAGCCCCGGGGTTAGGGAACCGCCAGCTCCGCGCCCGCGGAGGGGGAAGGCGGGCTGCGCGACCCTAGCGCGGAGCAAGGGCTTCTCCGCACCCGGGGCGGTGCTTGAAATAACTCAGAAGCGTCCAAAAAAAAGCAAAAAAAACCCCAATAATTATTATTAATTTTTTTTTAAGTGTATTTAAGCTCTGCCCCACACTCTCCCCCTTCCTCCCCCATCCGCCGAGGGGTGTTAACGCGGTTCAGGTGGGATCCGCGGGTGCGGTTCCCCCCCGCGCTGCCCGGCGGTGCGGAGGTGAGGGTGTTGAAGGCAGCGGCTCCAACTATTTCAGGTATGTCTGAAAGCAGGGAATTCGTTGGGATGGGAGTAAAAAAAAAAAAAAAAAAAAAAAAAGAGGAAAAAAAAAAAAAGGCAATAAAATGCAAATGTGTTCTTGGGAAGACAGGCAGAAAGAGCACCTGGACGGGAGTCATTAAAAAGCAATCTTTTATTCCCAGCCACCATCTAACTTATAATTAGAAACTCCGGTTGCATTCCTGATTGGAGAAGGAAACGCATTCCTCTAATACCAACATAAATATTCCCTTGTCACCCACCGAGGAGGGCAGAGCCGAGCGGCCGCGTCCCCATGTCCCTTGTCCCCTTGTCCCCATGTCCCCATGTCCCTCATCCCCTCATGTCCCTTGTCCCCTTGTCCCCTTGTCCCCATGTCTCCATGTCCCCGCATCCCCAAGGTGCGGGAGAGATGGTTTTCGGGGGGCGGAGGAGAGCTTGGGGGGAAAGGCAGGGAAGGAGGTGATGGAGAGAGGGACAGGAGGTCTCTTTCCAAGCCAGGGCATCAGGTGTGCGCAGGGGGAGCATATAGATGAATTTTGGGGTTTTTTTAGGGTTTTTTTGGTTGTTTTTTTATTATTATTATTATTTTTGCCCATCCTTCCCCGCTGCCAACCAGCGGTTTTCGAGGGCTCTTTCGCAAAGAGAGCAAAGCCCCCCCTCGGGCCATGGAAATGCAAAGGAGGTTTTGATTGGGGTGGGGGAGTCGGAGGAGTTCCCCCTCTCACACTCACACACACCCCTTTCCCTCTTTATTTATCCTCAAGCGAGTTATAAACCCAGGGCCACCCCGGCTGCCTGGAGGTGGGGGACAGACCTGGAGAATGGACCAGGCAGGGGCTGGAGGGGGACACAAGGGTGTCCCCCCCCCGGGATGCACCCGGGAGCGTCCCACCATCGGGAGTGCAGGTTCTTTTCTCCTCCTCAAGGACAGCCCGCTCCCAAACCAGCTGATTTAACCAAACTGTGGCGCTTCTTTCTTTTATTTTAATTTAATGTTGTTCTTCTCTTTCTTTTTTGGTGGTTTGGTTTGGTTTGTTTGTTTTTTGTGGTTGTTTTTCTTTTTTGAAGGCACTGCAGAGAGGGCCAGGAATTTATTTTTTTTTTTAAGCCTGGTAGTGTGAGCAACAAACATCTCAACTCAACCACCTCTATTTAAAGCCCTCCCCTCTATTAGCTCATAGCGGCTCGGCTGCTCACAGCAGAAAATCCGTCATTTACCATCCCCAAATTGTGTCCCCTCTCCCTCCTCCCCCAATAATAGTTTCTAATTAAAGCGTAAACTCATCCTAAATCCCACAGAGCTGTGGATACTTAACGTCCCTTTCGGGCTCCAAGACAATTTGAGCGAAAGCACGGACTGAGAAATTATACTCTCCTGCAGGTTTGGGTTAATTATTCTCCCCAAGGAAAGAAATTAGGGGAAACATCGAGGGCGTATTTATCAAGGGGGAGCAAGCGGGCATGTGTCTGTTCCTGGAATTTCTCTCTACCTCTAAATAGGGCTTCTTGCTTGGTTGAGCTTTTTAAATTGCTGTTCCCACTGTGGCGTGGGGGCACCGGTT
This sequence comes from Calidris pugnax, assembly GCF_001431845.1. Lineage (NCBI taxonomy): Eukaryota > Metazoa > Chordata > Aves > Charadriiformes > Scolopacidae > Calidris > Calidris pugnax. The sequence continues at coordinate 1,421,341 of NW_015090864.1, forward strand.
TCAAATCAGGCCACGCAGCGCTGGTGGCCCCCGCGCAGCCCCGGGTGCCTGGTACCTTCAGGAAAAGTTCAGTAGAGCAAAAAAAAGGGAAAAGATTCCCCTGATTCAGCGATGCTCCCACCCTCCATCCACATCCTTGCAGCGACGATGGGGGAGAAAGCTTCGGGAGCTTTTTAAGAATAAAAAAAATCCCAAATAACGTATTTAGAGAGGGATGAAATAGGCTTTAAAACCAATCTTTTAAAAATAATGAAAGAAGAGGGCACTGGTTCCCATCGGGACTGATGTGATGAGTTTTTAGGGACGTGCTGGTGGGATTTATTGTAGCACAGGAACCGCACGGGACTTTGTCCAACGCCACATGGTGTTGCCCTCTTCAACCCAAAGGAGCTACTGGTGGCAGCAAAAGGCTCTTCCACACCCAGGGGGCCAAATTAAGAGCAAAAAAGTGTTGGTTTTGGGATTTTTTTTTCAAATGTTAGTGCTGTTCATTTTTTGGTTTGGTTTTCAGAACAAAAAAAAAAAAAAAAGGAAGAGAGACTGGAATGAGTAAAAAAAGACTTAGGAAATTCAGAAGCAGAATTCATGGATGGGGGAGGAGGAGATGTAACCTGTCCCTTGTCCTGTGGAGGTCTGGGGTCCCTGAGGAGTCCCAGCAGCAGCACAAACAAAATTAAAACTTTTTCCAGCTAACTTGCACTGTCTTGGCTGACTGCACATGAAATGGAAAAAGCATTTTATTTTATTTTTTGATCAGCGGCGTGAGGCCTGGCTTGGTCTGAGGACAGCCTGACTGCAGGATGATTCAGAAAGAAGTAGGGTTTGGTTCAGGAGGAAAAAAAAAAAAAAAAGTGATAAAAATTAACACAGGGCTTCAGTGCTGGGGATCTTAACCTCCTGTAGCCCAGGAGGCTGGTTCTAAGGGAGATGATCATGGGAGAGGATCTCTGGGCTGAATTAGAAGTACAGGCAGATCTCTTCACCATGGGAGGAACCTGCCAGCTGGCATCTCAAATGTTTTTCTTCCTGGGGTGCGAGGCATCTTGGTGCGTGCTGAGGGATGTGGGTGTTTAAAGCTTGTGCCTGGAGAGGGACTGGAAGAGGACATCTCACAGGAGGTCCCATGTGGCTTGGACCTCGTGTGATGGCATCTCTTTAGGTGGCGATGTCTGTCTATTCCTCCGTTTTGCTGGTTGTGGTGGAGCTCCTGTGTCCTCTGTTGTTCTCTATTACACCTGTATCATGTCCTGAATGAGGTGGGATGAGGTTAGCCCCATAACAAACTGGACAAGAAGATGAGCTATAACCAGTAGTGGCAGAGTGGATGCAATGTTACTGGAGATGTCAGGCTGGGGTTTGGAAAGTGGTCATGAAGGATGTGTGTTAGGAATATTTTCCTGGCTGAGACCTCTGTTCGCTCTTGGCTTCTTATTGCTTATTCCCCAAGACTGGTCACAGAAGCTCTATTGGTTGACTCATCCATGTAGGATGAAGGTGGCCAAAGTCTGTAATGTCCTGCGGTAACCACTTTACAGCCCATGAGGGTTGGAGAAAGTGGTCTAAAAGATCTTTCCAGCTCTATCTTTTGTGATTCAGGAAATGTAAGTGCACGGGAGCAGGGTGGGAGGGAGCCCTGCCAACAGAAAGACAAGTAACCCGGTGGCATTACTCCAGCAATACACAGGTGCAACACCTGAACATGTCCCTGTCAGAGTTTGATGGCATCACCTCAATAAAAGCAATGCATGCATGAAGTCCTGGCTTCTGACCTGGGTCAGGTCTCTCCTGGGACCTGGTCCCCTCGGGGTGTGCGGAACAGCCCCCAGTTTGCACTGGGGCATGTGAAAGCCAGGCCAGGTTCGGGATCGCATGAAAAACCCGATCCTCCTTTTTCTTGCAAATCCTGGAGAACCAAGCTGAGTCTTGGCAGGCTCCGCACTTGAGAAAGCAAAGCTTAGGTTTGGCAGAGAGCAGCTGTGTTAAGTGAGAGATGATCATCCCTCGTTAGCCAGGAGGGAGGCAGAGTCGGGGAAGGTCACCCAAGGGACAGCGTGAGCCATGTGCGTTGGCACCGGTGCTCCTAAAGCAATCTCTGGAGCTTGGAAATAAGAATTGCATCTACCCACTTCTCCTCTGCTCGATTAGCTGGGGTTGAGGATTTTGGCATTTCCGAAGGCGATGGCATTCGTCTTCATTCCCTCTGCTCCTGCAGCGGGTTGCGGTGCCACGTTCAACAGCTGAAATGCTCCTCATCAGAGGTGGCTTCATTTCAGGTCTCCGTGGTGCAATCCCCGTACGTGCAGCCCTCTTCCACCCTTGCCCCAAGGCTTGGGAATTGTCTTTATGTGCACATATCTGTGTTACAACAGTATCTTACATGGCCCTGTTTTGCCAGGCGGCATATAATCATGGAATGATGTTTTAACCTATTCTCAGATACCAGCTTGCCCACCAGCTTTGGATTTTTCTGGAGTCACAGCATGGGGGATTGGCACCCAACACCATCTGGGTCAAGGGGATCTTGCTGTGTAGGTCTAAGTGGGAAGAAATAGCCCCTGCCTGGTTCATGAGTGGGGTACAGTCTGCAGAGGGTAAGGGAAATATTTTCCCATCTCCATTTTTTCATGGTGAGACTGGAGAAACAGACTCTAATGGTATTTATGTTGCACTTGGCATAGTCCAGGCATGGAGGGGCTGTGCTGGTGAGATTAAATGGCTGGACTAAGATCACACAAGAAGTCTTTCTCATGGCAGGAACTGAAAATTTCAAAAGATCTTAGCAAGAAGGCCCTATTTTAAACATGAGGAGGGCTGGGACTTTCCCCGAGAGCACGTGTGCTAAAGAAGAGCCCCCAACTACTCAAATTTTAGACTAACTTTATTAAATGAGGAAGAAATTTTTTACTGTGAGGGCGGTGAGACACTGGAACAGGTTGCCCAGAGAAGTTGTGGCTGCCCCAACCCTAGAAGGGTTCAAAACCAGGCTGGATGGGGCTTTGATCACCCTGGTCTGGTGGGAGGTGTCCCTTCAATGGTAGGGGGCTTGGAACTTGATGATCTTTAAGGTCCTTTCCAACCCAAAGCATTCTATGATTCTATGAATTTGTGTTGTCCTGCTACATATTCATTGGGTGGTTGTTTTTTTTTTCAATTTTGAGGATGTTGTTAGATAAATTAATCTGAAAACCAGCAACTTGATATTCGAAGCACTGAATGAAGGCATTACGTCAAACAAGCAAGCTTTTCCTAACTTTGATAAGGAAAAGTTAATCATTTTGTTCCCCAGCCCTTTTCAAGCAGCCCCAGAGGCAAAATGTGTTCTTTACAGACTTTTGAACACCTTTAAGACTTCTCACCTTTGAGCACCTACTAACATTGTTTAAGCTTTGATATGTGCCCAGGAAGGGAGAGAATGTTTTTTATTCCTAGTTTGCAGGTGGGTAAGCAGACGCAGAGGAATTTAAAGGTCCTGCCTGGGACCTTGCAATGAGCCTGCAGCAGAGCTGGTTGTCCAGTTCACCAAGGGAAGGTCTTTTATTCTTTCTAAAGACCTTTCTGCACATGCCCCATGTCCTTGGGTGCTATTGCAGTGCTCAGCACCAGGGCAGGGTAAGGAAGCGTCTGCTTCAGGGGCAGGAGACGTTAATGGAACAAGTGGGTTCTGTTCTCTCTGGGTTCCTGTGCCACTTAAATGAGTCATTTCACTTGCACACATGGCAATTAATGGAACAAGTGGGCTCTGTTCTCCTCTTTGGGTTCCTGTGCCACCTAAATGAGTCATTTCACTTGCACACATGGCATTTCGTTTTCCAGACTCAGTTCTACACCTAAGTCTGCCATAGGTAGAGTAGTTGGAACAAAGGGGTGGACATAGACCTGCTTTCTGTTGGCCGAAAGAGACTTTTTGACTCTTCCCTCTAAAGGGTCAGGCTGGAGGAGCCTTGGCTTTGGCTGTGAGTCTGTGGTCTTTCCTAGGAAAGAAAAGTCAAGGATGGCTGATGGTACCAGGGGAAATGAGGCTGACTCACTGGTGTTTCCATCCCAAATCTGCTGAGGAGCGTTGGCTTTGGCTGTGAGTCTGTGGTCTTTCCTAGGAAAGAAAAGTCAAGGATGGCTGATGGTACCAGGGGAAATGAGGCTGACTCACTGGTGTTTCCATCCCAAATCTATGGGATCCCTTTCCTACTTGCATCCTGCTTCCTGCAACTGGGATGAGCCAACCCAACTCCAGCCCTGCAGCAACGCTGCTGCCTTTCCAGCCAGGGAATGCCAATCTCTGCACCTCTTCCCACATCACTGGGGCTTAGCAGGGGTGCAAACCAGCAGGGGAAGGAGGCTGTGCTGTGCTAGACATCGTGACGAGCAGATGGTTTTGCTTTGTGTGGATGGGAGAGCAAGAAAAGCCTGATGGGACAACCATGGGTTTATGTGCCCGCTTCCCCCTTGCTCAGCATCTGTGCTGGAGTTTTTGGAGTTCGTGATTCAAATAGCCCGGCCGCATTTCAAAGGGCTTTATTGGGCATAATGACAGCACTTAACAAGCATTGCACAAATGTGTCACAGGGGGAATCCTCCGGGCTCTGAGTCACGGATGCTCCCTTCGGACAGCTGAGCTGTGCACAGTATGACAAAGGCTGTGTGATGAGAACAGTCTCATCCCCAGGGCCTCCTGCCAGCGGGGATGGACCAGTCCTACTCTCACCAACACCCGCATTGAAATTTCCTTCCCGGAGCAGGACTGGACTCATGATCTTCCTCTGGATCCCCAAAGGAAACGCCGTGGGGCCAAAGAGTGCAGCTGGGAAGAGGGGAAGTGGAGCATGCAGGAGGTCTGGAGAACACTGCTGCAAAGAAGGGCATTCTAGGCTCAAAATAGGCACCCACTGCCTTCTGGTGATGTGGAGCTTGGTGCTTTCGGCCCAGTCAGGAGGTGGTAGGTGCTGGGGTATGGTACTAGTTAAAACCACTGAAATATAGTGGAAAGAAAGGGGAAATAGCAGGGGAAGAAGTATCAACCAGAGCGTGTATGTCTTGTCCATGCTCAGCTAAGGCTGGATGGGGCACAGCCCCAAGGCTGCAGGAAGAGCTGTTGGCACCCTGTCTCACTGAACCCATCTCTGCTTTGCTGACACCACCCAGGGCCAAATGAAAGCCCAGGGTCTGTAAAAGCCAAGACAGTTCAGTGGGGCTTAATACTGAAAGGAGAGGAACACTCAGGAAACTCTGTGTGTGGGGGGAGTCCTCCCATGACATATCCACCAGGGTTTTGCTGGATCAGGCATGAGATTGGTCTTGTAGTGAAGTCACTCTTGAAACTGTCTACACCAACTGTTGCCATCTAGCCTGGACCATTCATAATGCTTTTCTCCCCTTCTGTCCCTTTAAAGCAAGGTTTGCTTTACATCCTGTTATCACCTTAGCACAACATGCAAAAATTCATCAGTTCATCAGTTCACTCCAAATTCTACTGGTACCTGCAAAAAACAAGGGAAGGAAGGGAAGAAGAACCAATACATTAACTCCCTTGTTCTGAACTCCTAACATAGGGCACTGCTTTTGAAAGTGGCCTGTAAACTGGGGGAGAGCGTTATGCATCACAAAGACCTTGTTTGTCTCTTTTCCTTGTTTGTCACCTGCATATTCAAAGTCCCCTTCCCACTTGGATGTTGCGGGTACCCAGAGAGTGCTTTGCATTTGTAGAGCCTGGGCTGTCAAAGGAGTTTAAGGTGCTTTTGGTCTCCTCACCACAGCTTCTGTTCTGGTATAAATAATAGTCAGTTATGCTTTATACTGGCATAGTGGTAATTCTTAGCAGGGGTGCTGTTACTCTTTTCCAACTCGTTCCTCCACGCTCTATTGGTATGAAATGCTTTTCTGTTGTTGCATCTTTGCATGCTCTCAGGCTTCATCAGGAAGGCCATGTCGTAGCTTATGGTCTGGTTCCCTTCTCACATCACAGGCCTCCTCACAAAGCATCCTGGATGTTTGGAATGGCCATTTCTCCTCTTCCATGGGGGCTCTGTAGGCTCAAAGTGTGTTGGAGTAGGTTTTCCTAGAAGGCTCTGAGAATACCTTGAGCTCAGATAGTGGTAGACTCTCACATTTCTGGCCTGGCCTCACACTTATCACAGATTAGGGAAGCTCTCCTGATCATCATGCATGAATCCTAATGGTCAGTTTAAGCATGTCTTCCAGGAAAGACATCTAGTCCAAAAAAGAAGATGCCTGGGTTCCAATCAGATGCCCAAGCATAGGTTCTATTTCCAGTTAAGATGCCCAATGGCATCCTGGTTGTCCTCAGAGGCCTGGCAGGGATTGTAAAAAATCCACTGATGACAGGCTCCTTTTCAGCAGCAGATGGAGGGCAGCCAAGGAAACCCCAGAGCATCTCAGTGACGCTTGATGCCTATCTGCAGGCAACTGAGCAAAGCTTTGGGGTGGAATTCAATTTAACCATTACATGTCTGCAATTTCTATGTCTCCATCCAAGACAGGTGCTTTTGGGTCCTTCCATTGATGGGCCCATTACGTATCTGCAATTTCTATGTCTCCATCCAATACAGGTGCTTTTGGGTCCTTCCATTGATGGGGAAAAGTGGGCACTTTCTTATGGTGTGATTCATGTCTGTCATTCAACTGAGCTTGACTAGTTAAGCTTAATTTATGGAGAAGTCGAGGCAACCAGCTCAGAGACACCTCCACCACTGTTGTCCAGCTTTAGTCAGATTATACCCAAGACAGGGAATCCTCTTTGAGACTTTGCTCATTTACCTATTTCCTAGCTGTTAGAATATGAGCTTTATTTCTGATTCCTATTGCCTGGTATAACTTCGTATGGCTAAAATCAAGTCATGGACTTTTTCTCCATCGTTTTCCTGTATTTTAACAAGCTCCTCAGCATCTAGTGCTCACTGGTGTTGCGGGATGGGTGCAGCCAAGGTACGCTGTTGCAGGAATGTGTATGCCATCCAAACACTACTAAAAACTTCTGGGCCACCCCTCTCCTCAGCAAATTCACACCAGCTTGTATTTTGTCATGTCTCAGCACAGCTGCTGAAAGCCCAAGCAGTTTGAGTGTTTTGCAGCTTTTTCTGCAACACGTTCCATCCTGCCTCCAATCCAGCACACTCCGGAGCACAAATACATCTTCCTAGTGCTCCTTATCCTCAAACACATCCTGAATCTCCCACCATCCTCCAAACACATCCACAAGTCATCGAATCAAGCTTATAGTAGAGGTCCATCTCAAAACTTTTAAAAAAGAGATATAAAATGGCTTCCTTGCTTCCCTACCATGACAGCTATCTCAGCAGAGGGCACGATCACTCTTCCTAATGCAAGAGCTGTATCTGCATTTTGGAGAATTCCTCCGACTTTGTTTTACTTTCAGTTCTCTGAAATCAGAGCACTTTCTCTTTGCCCAGTCTGTATCTCTGAATTTCACTTTCCAGGTTCGTATTTCCTCTACCTCTCTTTTAGAAGGTGCAGTTTAGGGGTTATGCACGTTCAGGTTTCCTAGGAAGTGCCTGTTATTCAAGAGATTTCACGTTGTGGGACGGAACAGCAAGAAAAAGCAGAGCCCCTCTCTGCTACGGCCAGGCCTGAGACACAAAGCCAATCGGCACCGAGCAGAGCAGGAGTTTCTTCTGCTTCCAAAAGGGTGCACCTTGTCTAATAGAGATATTTACTGAGGGGTGGGAAGGCAGGACTGAAACTCCTTGAACAGTTGCCAAGCCTACCATTCAGTTTGTCCCTCTGCCCCCCAGAAGAACAACAATAGAGCCTGTTGCTAGACAGTGTTGTGTGGCATGACAGAGAGCAACTCTAAATCCTTTCGCAGGCTGAGGGACACACTTAAGGGAGCTGCCAGGGGTTATGCACGTTCAGGTTTCCTAGGAAGTGCCTGTTATTCAAGAGATTTCACGTTGTAGGACAGAGCAGCGAGAAAAGGCAGAGCCCCTCTCTGCTACGGCCAGGCCTGAGACACAAAGCCAATCGGCACCGAGCAGAGCAGGAGTTTCTTCTGCTTCCAAAAGGGTGCACCTTGTCTAATAGAGATATTTACTGAGGGGTGGGAAGGCAGGACTGAAACTCCTTGAACAGTTGCCAAGCCTACCATTCAGTTTGTCCCTCTGCCCCCCAGAAGAACAACAATAGAGCCTGTTGCTAGACAGTGTTGTGTGGCATGACAGAGAGCAATTCTAAATCCTTTCGCAGGCTGAGGGACACACTTAAGGGAACATTTCCATTTTTTTTACAATTCTACAGTAGCCAGAAAGAAATGGGACAATCTAAGCTCTTGCTGGACAGGTAGGACCCCATCCAAAGCCCGGTGAAGAATTGGAAAACACCATTGGGCATCTGATAAGATTTGTAAAATTTACTGGGAGACCCACAGTTCCTTTCAAAGCGTAAAAATCTGGTTAATGCTGTTTTTTGGGAGATCCAGGTTTGATTCCTATTCCTTCTGGAGGGAGAAGCCTCTTAGAGCTTTAGCAGTCTCTAGCCCAGTTTGCCTTAGAGTTATTGGTGAGAAATAGGATGCAACTCATCTGACGTATGTTATACATTTACTTTCGGATGGGATGAATCACATCCCAGCTGTGCCAGTTTTCTCACCATCGCCTGCAAGAGGATCCTGGATGACTTGAGTGGGTCAGACAAAGATACCTCCTTTTAAACAGATGAATCCAGCTTCTATACCTTTTTAATTTATTTTTTTTTGCTTGCAATACAGTCCTTGAGCTAGAAGCATCTAGGCATTTTATGTTCTATGCAGACGTAGAATACTGAAAGAGGATACTTCCTTTGGAAGACTATTTTGAAAATCCTGGTGGGCATTTCTTTACATCTTTAGTGACAAAATTACCTTAAAAAAACATCACTTGACGTCTTGGTGTTGCATTCCACATCTGTGTGGAAGAGCTGAGCAAAAATCCCATATCTCAGAAGGAAGTTTGAAGGGAATTCTTATGAAATGCCAATTTCTTGCACATTCTTCCATGGGAAGAGCAGACCTGATGCATTTGTCATGAAATAATTTGCCTTCCTGATCCAAACCAGCAGATCTGGGTGCCTTGTTTTATCGTACATACCATGAGAGAGATGCCTTTCCTTGTGGCTTTGTAATGCTGCTGGGAAGTCATCCTAGAGGCACAGGACCCTTTGAAGACATGTAGATGCTGGGAAGATGGACTGAAGATGTTTTGAAGTGTGCGTTGATATTGTCTTATTATTTTCTGGCAGTGAGGGATCCAGGGACTGGGAGGCTCAGTCCAGCCTAACCCTTTCACCAGCTGGCTTCAACAAGGGGTGCTGATTATTTTTTTCAAGGCCTTGATAAACTCTCATTTACAAATAGTGTAAATCTACAGAGGAAAAAAAGCAGCAGCCTGATCTCCAGGGCCTGAAAGCTGCTTTGCTGCAGCATTAGCAGAGATGTGGTTTGGTCACCATCTGGAAAGATTTGCTGGTGGGAGTGCTCAGACAAAACAGTAAAAGGCTAAGTGGAAGAGGATGGAAGAAGTGAAGTGCAAGGCTATTTAGACACATATTTCTTGCGTGATGCCTTAGACTTATTGACTGCATTGCTGCAACCTGATCAATTAACTGATTTTATTGAGCTGCCCCTTGTCAGTGGATTGCAGTGACTGGTCCATGAATACCCTTAGCTCATTTTGAATGTGAGGAAAAGTGGATTAGCTCTGTTGCTTTTATTGAAGTGCTTATTTCTCCTCCTCACGTGCCATAGGGAGAAGGGAAGCTAAGCAGGACAAATTTAGCTGTCTAACTATTAGACACCTTAGATTCACTGAGCTGCTTCTCACTACGTGTTTGGCATAATAGGTGTAACACCTTCTACCATCATTAAATCATCTCATCCATCCTCGTGTGCCCGAGGCTGGATTAAATATACCTAAATCAGAATTGTGAAGAAGTAATGGATATAAGAGGTAGTTAGCACTGAGTCATTACTAACAAGAATATCAGCTGGATAAGGAAGGAGCGGCTGGATCACAGCCTTTTTCTAGCAGGACAGGTCATGGATATTAGTGGATTGATTGCAAAACCTAAAAGTCACTTACAACACAAGAGTAAGGGCACAGTGGGAACTAGTTTTTCCCTGAAAGAGTATAAGGTCCAGACAGATGGAGCAAACAACTGAGTTGAAAGAGAATAGATAAGACACATTAGCAGGAGATTGGGGATCAGACAGGGAAATGCTAATTCAGTGACCAGAGAGATCCTCGGTGTAACTTGCCCACAGGCATATGGGAAGTTTGTGATAGAAACGAGCATTGAGTCCATCTGTCCTGCTGACATCATGTGTAGTCTCGGTCTCCCGGTGAATGAAAGGCTCAAGCACATTCATAGTACAAGGCAGTGTGTTGTTGGTAGAGCTTTCTAACAGCTCCACTAAAATGAGAAGTAAACTGTCACATTTACCAGAAGAGTCTCCAAACTGTAGTACAAAAACTTATTCAAGGGTTATAGAGTTTAGCATATATTTGCAGCCATAGACACAGTTGTGGTCTCTGCCACCAATTAGTGATGCTGGTGCTCCTGCTGCCTGTGACTCTGGTAAACAGAGAGCATAAAGTGAGAAATTCTGTCCTGCACGCAAGCTCCAGAAACAGGGCAATATTATATTAGGAAGAAATTCTTTCCTGTGAGGGTGGTGAGAAACTGGCCCAGGTTGCCCAGAGAAGATGTGGCTGCCCCATACCTGGAGGGGTTCAAGGCCAGGTTGGACAGAGCTTTGATCAACCTTTGATCAACCCTCCTGGTGGGAGGTGTCCTTGCCCATGGCAGTGGGGTTGGAATGAGATAATCTTTAAGGTCCCTTCCAACCTGAACAATTCTGTGATTCTATGAAATTGCGTTTCTATGAATACAGGCTTTTGTTTGGATTCTTTCTCTGCTTCCACAAGCCTGATCAAAAAGGCTTGGTCACCTGGACAGAGGAGAATAAGAAAGCTGGAAAACAGGACAGTTTCCTACAGTCTCTGGCAGAGACAGGCTGCACACATCTCGTTTCAGTGTACAGTGTGGGGTCACTGAGCAGAGCTGGAGGTAAAGGAGGAAAAACTGTGCTGGAGTTACCTTTGACTCAGTGTTTCAAAAAAAAACCCCACACTTGGGTGAGGATAACAGTCAGGGCAGCTAGACACACGTGAGTCAGTACGAGAGACCACGAGGGAAGAGTTTAGGTTTGGTCACCCTATCATAGAGACGTACATAATGCTTACGCACTGCAACCATGCTGAGCAGGACTTGTCATACTCCATCTCTGAGCTGGACATCTCATCTGAGGTAGTCATCTAAGCTCCCTTTCCAGTCAATGAATGAGAGCTGACACTTCCTCACTGTGATTCATCATGTCTATCTTTGACGTCAATCTTTGGATGCAATAGCTCTCTCTGTAGCAGCTGATCTCTCTATGTTGGTGGTCAAGAGAAACAAGGTGACTAGTTGGGTGCCTGACTTCTGGATGAACAAGGTTAGGTCAAATGCTTTAACTCCATTGTGCCCAAATACTTATGTTAATCCTGCCCACAGCTGTGGGCAAAGAATGGACAAAGCATTTGTATTTCTGCAAAAGTCTATCCTTTTTGGTTTTCTGTGGTGCTAGCTTACAACGCAAAGCCTGAGTCAAGAAAAGTACTCTTGCAGAAACGTTATTTGTCAAAGAAATAGTAATTTGGACTGATTTTTGTAACCAGAAATGAGATGCCGGGTGGAGGTACCGTGACAGAGACCACCCTCAAGGCCAATCACAATTCTGAAATCACTGCAGCAAAAGTCACCAGCTCATATTGTCTTCTCCTGAGCTCAAGATCTTTATGGTTCTGGCTGACCTTGCTGATAAGATCTGTACAAATTCATTCACACACTTTCACACACTAGACACTGTCTGGTCCTCAAATTCCCAGACTATTTCTGTTACTGTGAATGAGGAAGGGTTTGGCTTATCTTAAATTTCCTTGATCTTAAAGATGTCAGGAAAGATGCCTGGGATTTTCTTTGATGCCAGACGAATATGGTGGCATCGATATAATGGCAGAGTGAGAGAAGTGACGTGAACATCCATCTAAACTGCCTACATTTCAGGTGTCTGCGTACATTTTGCTACTAAAACTGTCTGGGTGCTAAGTTAGGCATGAACTTAGCCTTAGGCACTACTGTGCTAAGTGAGACTATTATTAATAATAGGGGAAAATAGATGAAGACACCTCAAGTGTAATTTGTGTAATTTTCAGCCGGTGTTGGCCCCCTTCTCTGTGAAATTCAGGGCTTTCCAAAGTGTGTGTAAAAATGCGAATCTGTAATCATAAGGGAGAGCTGGTGCAAAGGGACTGATGTCCTTCAGGGCATGTGCTTTGTGGCCCCAAAGGGACTGTCAGGCTGGGGGCGAGGAGGGGCTCATGGAAGGGCTCTCAGATACATTTCTCCTCTACTCCATCTCTTACAGCTGGGTTCTGCATGAACCAAGGCTTAAGCAATCCTGCTGCCTGTCCATTTGTCCCCCTAATGGCATTTGAACCTATTGTCCTAATGAGCTTCATTTGGTAGAAGTTCTCAAAGATATCGGTTACCCACAAGTCTCACAAAAACTGGGAAGCTAAGTAGAGGAGAATTGTGACCAGTGCCCTCCCAGAGGGAGAGGCTACACTGTGTGTGCACAAGTGTGTGTGCACGCATGCATGTGACACGTGTGTGCATGTGTGTGTGTGTGCAATGTTCCCTGCACATCAGAAATACAGACAGGAGGACAGAGAAGGCAGTGGTCACAAGTTTCAGTGCCCAGAGAATCATTTCTTGCTCTATTTTTTTTAATCCGTTTATCTTCTGTATTTCCCCCTTCCTTTTCATTTTGACTATGTGATTTGTGGCAGAACAATTTCTTGCTCTATTTTTTTTAATCCATTTATCTTCTGTATTTTGCCCCTTTCCTTTTCATTTTGACTATGTGATTTGTGGGAGAAAGGAGAACGTGGAAGGTGTGGGCCGTGCCATGAATCTCTTGATAGACATGTTGCGTTGTTGAGGAAGAAATGAAGTGAATGAACCTTCTCATTAGGTTTAAGGAGTGCAGAGGGCTCCCGTTCTTGGAAGCCACAGCTTGTCTCCCATACCAGCACGACACATACCACATGTCCCTCACCTGGGAGGCTCCTGACAGCATGGCTCTGTGTTGCAAGCATTTTGGTAGAGGGTCACAAGACAGAGTGAATGAGAGCGATGAAAGGGTTTTGAGAAAGCTCAGCTTGTGTTTGGTGAGCACCCGAGCAGCACAGCTGCAGAAATGTACCCCTTTCCCTGGTAAAGTGATGTTAGCAGCTCCCAGTGACATCTAGAGAAGTCCAGTTAAGGACTACTTTGAGGACTCTTTGGAGAAAAAAAAGTACATATTATGAAGGAAGGTAGGTATAGACACATATATAGTACATATGTCATGGATATATCCCTCTCCTTAGCTTGCTTCTACTCCAAAGACAGGTCAAACTCAAGGGAAATCTTCCCTTGACTTGAGCAGATTTTGGAATAATCTCTTTGTCTCATGTCTTGGACTCTGAGCTCCTTTAGGTCTTGATCCTGCAAGTTGCTTCATACTTTGATTCTGGGCCAGGAAAGCGCTGCTTAGGTCTGTGTTTATCCTTAAATATCTGGGCAGTTTTGTTCATTTTCTATGCACAGGCACCAAGCTGGGTCACACAGGTTGAGATCAAGCCCGAGAGCAGGGAGAGTCTTTCCTGTGTTGGGCTGATACATAGCACATTATTATACATGCTATCAGGGACATACGGTAATAATATATGTAAATTACAGGCATATCTCTCTGTCCCATCTCCTATCCCATTGCAGGAGAGAGAAAGAACCCAGTTAAGGCTTGTATATATCTGACAACATGCAGCAAAACTTGGCTAGGAGCTGGATGGGGTTTTGGGGCATGCAAAGGCAGAATTGCAGAACTTCTGTGTGTATCCTAATGGGCTTCAGCATTTGCAAAATCAGTCCATATACTGCCTATCCTGATCTGCACCCAGGTCTCAGATATGATGAGCGTTGAGAGCTTCTGTTCTGAGCTCCAGAGGTTTCTGGCTGAATCCCCGGTGTTGGCCAAGGCTCAATCAATGTGAGTAATTGATTTGGTAGTTCTGTGGAACAGCATAATCTGTTGGCTAGGGCGTGCTACTGAGATTTGAGAAAATTGGGCTCAAAACCCTGTTTCAAATCAAGCAGAGGAAACTTATGAAGCTCATTTTCCCATACCATGGGTAAGTGCCCTAACCACTAAGCTGCTGACTATGAGTATAAAGGGGACATTGCGTCCTCTAACTTCACTTTGGGAATGGCACCTTAGGGGATGGGCACATGAACAAATTACCACAAGGTAAGTTAGGGTGTGAACTAATAAGATGCCAGTTTTTCTGTGGTAACTGCCCGTGTGAATGCTCTTACCCTGCAATAAATATAAGATGGTTCATATATACCAGGGGGTAAGAACGTTCACATGGCTCACACCCTGGTTTGACTCCCAGTAACTTGGGTCTGTGCCTCTAACCTCAGTACCCTTGAGAATCCATCCTGAAAAAAAATAAATAAAATCAAACTCTTCTGTTTTATAAAACCCCTAAATCTGCCATTTCTACATTTCCCACTGTAGCTATTTCAGTGCATTTTTGGTATGCTAGAAATGATTTCCTGAGCTTGACTCCACTGCACTGTTTTGGCAGAGAATAGTTCCACTTGAGATCCTTGTGGCCAGCTTTAGCCAACATGGGCAGATTAATCTACTGACGCCTCACGAGCTTTGCCTGCCTCGTAGTCAGAGACCTTCTGGGCACCGACTTAATGGTAATTTTCCCATTTCTCACAACCAGCCCCTGAGCTCTGAAGAGGTTTAAACATGTGGAGATATGAAGTGAGGTGCATAAAACACAATTTAGCCATTGGAGAAAAGGTGTTGTGGTTGTGAGAGGAGCAGCGCTTGCAGGTTGCCTTGAGGTCGCTGGGTGCTCAGTGCTTTTTTGTGCACTCCCCATAGGCCTGGGAAATGGCCACAAAGGAAGGCAGCAGCTCTGAAGAGAAGACCTTAATTTCATTTCTTGGCATACTGGTCTGGAAGCCTTCCAGAGTTGCAGAGATAGACACCTTTGCCCAGGAGCGGGCTGAACATAACTATGAGTGATCCCAAGGGATTGAACAAGGGAAAATGTCTTTAAAATGTTCCAGGAACTGGACTTAATCCTCCAGTCAAAAAAAACCCACTTGCTTATGGGGTGGGACCTCATCTCACGATGATCCCGAAGGCTGGCTGACTCAAGCTATCTTGAGGCATCTCCTTTCAAGTTGGATTGGGAAGATTCAATTCATGGTTGAGGAAGTATTCCACCAACTTGGGACAACTCTGTTTTGAAAACAAGGCTTTCTCAAAAAGTTTAAGGGTATCTTGTGTTTCCAAGCATGCAAGGAGTCGTATCTGTACTCCACTGGGTGACAGAACACTCCCATAACAGACCTCTGGATGGAATTCACCCACTTAATTTTAGCCATGTAACGTTTAACTATCTGAGCTCATCATCTGACCTCCCTTTAGAAAGATGGACATCTTCTGAAGGAGATTCATCCTTCCTGAGATAGGTATCTTTTTAGTGGATGTGATGAATCACTGTCTGGAGTTGCCTATCTTTCTCCATCCACTCTAGAAAAAGCTTAAACACCTACCTTTTAGACAGCTAAAGTTAAGAGCTATGACTGAGTGCCTGAACACCCAACCAATGTCATTGATGTGATGCCAGTCGGTGTCTGGAAGGTTTTTATCCCTATTTTAAGAGTGGCTGATGAGAAGCCTTAAGTGTTTGTCAGCTCCTTGACCTTCCTTGGTGATTTTTCCTGGAGATAAGAGGTAAAAGACCCAAATCCTCTCCGGTGCAAACAGCACGAGTCTTCCAATTTAAGCGCAGAAACACACTGAAGTAGATGCTGCTTTGCAGAGTTACTTCAGGAGAAAGAAAAAGCTCGTCCTCAAAAAATGAAAACTGAATGGGAAGGCAAGTGTACTCCACATACCAAAAAAAGCCTCAGAAAGAAATTAAAATGATCTCACTTCCCAGGGAAAGTGTGTTCTATATTCTGTCCTGAGGTAGAGACAGAACCTGCCAGTTTTTAGCTTTGGGGTGAGCCACAGAATGTTAATCAGGCCAAAAACCAAAAGATTCAAGGCAATATTTACAAAGCTATTATAAATATTCAAGATTGTCATAGTAAGTGACAAGTTTCTGGGGGCTTTTATTTCTGGGCTCAAGGTATCATCTGACTTTTGAAGACCAAGAATAAGATTCTTGCAAGGAAATAATGGTCCATAAATATCCTACACAGGGCACTTACATTTTCTTCTGGAGCATCTGGTTCTGGCCACTCCAGGAAAGGCTCACTGGCCTCAGGTTTGCTAATTCACATTTTCCTGTAGGACTGGAGCATTTTACCAGCCTGGTGTGCAAAGTGATAATCCATTTATGGATGCAATGTGGACACCAAGATCTTTGTAGAGAAAATAGAAACAATTTTTCATCACTGTGCCCCTCAGAAGGCAGATGATGGTTTGTGGCTGGCCAATGGCTCAGGATCACTTTGATGATATTTTGGAGAAACTTTAAGCTGAGTTGCCAACAGTGTGTGCTAACCATGCTGAAAGGTGATTTAAAAACTTCTCCCTCTGAACTCGCTGCTGAATTGTGTGTGTGTGTGTGTGTGTGTGTGTATGGCTCACGAGAAGGGTAGGAATCATCTTAGGAAGCTTCTGTCACTTAAAAATTAAACATCTAGTTTATGGCTTTCATGTAGGCTCCTTTTGTAGGGACTAACTCCCCCAGAAGGCAATTCAACCCACCTAGACTACTATCTTAGGACAGGCAACTTGCTCTTTCGAGGCCTTGATCTCTCTGTTATGAGGACAGAGGGGGCCTAGGTGATATTAACTGGATTCGTAACTTTTCGGTGGCTACAGAGAGATGAGATAAACTCTATTCCAGGTGGTCAGCTTTGGCATGGGCATTGGTTTCTGCCATGAGCACGTGTGAGGTTTCAGTCCTGGTGAATCGAGAAGCTTTTTTGCAAATCTGTTGAAGTCCTGCAGCCTCGAGAACCTGTTTAAAGCTGAAATGGTGTGAACTGGCAGAGCTCTATCGCCTAGAGGATGAGGACCTCAGCTGACAAATATCACACCAACGGTATTATAGTGCAGAGATGAAATATGAGGTCATTGTGGCTGAGCAGCTACGGAAGCTGCTTGCACAGTGTTATGCCTTGAGAAGTTTACTAGTACCTACACGTCTTTTCAAAGTCTAATTGTGCTAACACTGTAGCAACCCTGACTCCAGGGAAGTTTTTTAACCAAGCTATGAATCTCTGGAAGCTTCCTTCTCGCTGTGCTTCAAACTTCTACAGTGAGAAAGTCTCCAGACTGATTTCATAAGCGTAAACCTCGGCATTTCATTAGGCTTTTGTGGATGTGTGCTCGGATGAGGCAACGTGGAAACGGGGAGATTTCCTCTGAACATCCTGAGCAAATGAGAGACGTCACTGCAACTAATGCGGCTTTGCAGAGTATGAGTCTGGTCCCCACTGCCCTTCAAAGTCTCATAGCAATTTTTTTTATGATGATTATCCCATTCTTACCATTATGGCAAAAGTGATAATAATGGATTTTCTCAGTCGATGCTAAGTTTTAGCTTTGCAAAATTTTCCTCCAATTGGAATATTCATCTACTTTCCTGTAATTCCACAATGTCTGAACACCTTTCACTTCACTTTCCTGCTCTTTGCATCGCGTTTCACCTAGGTTTTAAGAAACTCTTCCATTTGTTGGTGCAATCCACACATGCACATTATTTAGGAAGTCAGAGGGAATAGTGGGAGAAGCAAGCTCAGCTCTTTAGCATAACACTGGTTATGCTAAATCCAGGTTTCCAGGGCTTTCTTAAAGTACTGAGAGCTTGGTCCCAGAGGTGACTGGGGACCCCTGCAGTCCTGGACAGATAAGGTTTAATTGCAAAATACTCTGCGTGCGGTGGATTCAGTAAAGCCAGAATTAGCCCCATTGGACATTTTTGTATGAGATATCTACATGTGTATGTCTCAGTCTGTGAACTGGGTCCCACCCTGAGAAACCTGAGCATTAGGTGACTGATATTCTGACCCATTTGAAAGTAAGTCTGAGATGTAAGGCTCTATGGGCTTATTTCTTAAGATAACAACGAGGATTTCACATTTTTCCCTACTCATCCAAACAACTTGTGTTGGACTGAAATACACTTTTGGGAAGAGCTTTCATTTGTGATCCTGAAGGTCTCAAGAGGGAGGGAGAATTCATCCTTTCTTTTGACAGGCTTGGCCAGTTGGGGATTCATCAACTTCACCCTGTTTCAGGGCTACCTCTGAGCTGAATGTGGCTGGTTTCAGTGAACCAACACAAGTTGCCATTTCATAGCTAGATTGTAAATAAACCCCCATATAATCAAAGTATCTGGTTGGAGTTTGTCCCCTGCTAAGATGTTTTGGAAGTGCCCTACAGACCACTGGAGGTCTGGGAAACAAGCGTTTCTGTGTTCTGTCCTGGTCTTGGTGAGGCAAGTAGGTCTCCCCTTATGTTGTGATTGCTGTTGAACATCTCTATCTTCTACCCGGGCAGCAGACAATAGAGATGGGATGAAAGGTGGAAAAAATGGTCAGTGTCTCTCTTGAAAGATGTTTCTTCTAACAGCAAAGAGGTTGTGTTTCTGGCTTAAGCCTAGCTGGAGTGTCACGGTACCTATATGGACCTTTGGAAAACTTTATTTGTTGTTTCCTGGCTCAGAAGCGAGAGTACTATTAAGTTACTTACAAGTTAATTTATTTGAAAGACATAAATGCATTTTATTGTTTTCTATTAGGCACAGCTCTGTTACAAGGGATGCTGGCTGCCTCTAGTGAAACAGATTTGTTGTTGTTTGATACAAGTAGCTGTTAATGTTACAAGCTAGAAAAAGATTGAGGAAGGTAGAGTTTTTTATTGTTACCGCTGTTAGATACTTTATTTGTGCAAAATGGAAGTTTTTGGAGGAAGACGGGCTGACACTTACCACGTCAGGGCACCTCTCAGCAGAGAAAGGGGCATCAGCATGACCGCTCCCTCTCCTTAATGCAACTTTTAGTCAACTTTTGTACTGCCCGAGGCTTTAGCAGAAATTAGAATCCAGGTCTAAGGGTTTGCCTGTGTGTGGAAGTTATAGCAAATTAAACTCATGATCGAGTTTCTGCGGTGCAACAAGTTACCACACATCAGCTGACCCTTGGTAACTGTCTGTGCGCTCACTGCTAGCCTGCAGCAAGTGTGGTAATTAGACTTTGCTTACCCACAATAAAAAAGGGTTAATTTAAATCACATTCGCTAGCATTCGCTGTAGGCTAGGAATCCACATATGTAGGATTGCTGTGGGTCAGCTAGCACGTAGTAATTTGAGCTCCACTTGCTTGACCATGAGATTGAGCCTGGAGTGGAGATCTGAATTTATTGTGCAATGGTGTCTATGTAATAATTCCTTCAGGACGCACTCCAGGACATCCACGCTCAGACATCTGCAAGAGACTCATCTTTTTCTGTCTCCTTTACAGTCAATAAAGAGGAGAAATGGATGGCTGTAGTGAGACATTTTTCTTACCCTAAGGATGTTTAAAAAAAAAAAATAAATGAAAACACATTGAACTGTACCCCAAAATGGTGTATTTCTCTTAAATGTTGAAGAGGAAATCTGGATGACTTGCTCAGATGTAGACCTTTACATTGCAGATGTCATCAAGTGGACAAATGAACCCCACCTCCCAGTGCATGCTGAGGGATCACTTTTGTTGCAGGTCATAAGGGTCTAGTGCAGTCTGAGGAGCCTCCACCTGACCCTCCGAAAGGGCTCTGGTGTCCCAAAGGTCTGTCCTGTCTGCCAGTCCCACAGGCATATCTCAGAAACTATGCCCTAGATGTGAAGTGACTTGCCCCCTTCCAAAGAAGGAGTTATTTTTGAGACATTCCAATGTAGATTATTCAAATGCACGTACTGTTGACTATTTGTATTCCAGGGTTTGTGAGGACTCGGTAGCACTTAATATATTTACAGCCTAGGTTGCTATGTGATGTCTCATGGAGGTAAATCATTAGTGATTTCCATCCATGTTCTATAGATGTATACTATGACTCAGAGAACTGGAGATTCTCTGCAGCGTGCAACTCCTGCCTTCATGTGAGCCAAAATAATACAATTGGTCAAATTCCAAGGGAGCTGCGAACCTGAGCCCACAAGAGATGAACAGAGAGGCTGAGAGTTGTAGAAATAATGACCCAACCAAGCTTTTTTTTTTAATTTTTTTTTAAACTAGTATCTTTCAATAGCCTGTACAATGCTGCAAGTTTCCTTTCCCTAACACAGAAAGCCCTTTCTGTGACCTCACTGTTGCGATTCCTTATTTCTGATCCAATCTGAACAAAGGAAAAAGGGAGAACTTTAGTCCTGGAATTTTCAAACTGAACTGTAATAATCCTGGCTGGCAGTTTGATACATTTGGGTAAATGCAGGTGTTGAAAGTCATTTGAGATTTCCCTGGAGTTTGTGTACTGCTCCAGAAGGGTACAGGTCTCCCATAGGTCCCATGTCATATCTGCAAACCTTGTGTAGGGATCTCGTATAGGGTCCCTCATGTGGAAATATTTAGGCCCTTTTATTGATTCCTGAGCTTCAGATTGAGGTATTTTCATTTGGCTTTCTACAATATAGACATAAATGTCGAGCTAGTTATCTGTGTCCTTCTACAGCCAGTGGAGATTTAAGGTTCAATATATTAAGTATGGAGAAGTGCTTTATGTCATCTGAGGTATCCACATGCTTTAGAAAGGCAGGCTGGAGCCAGGTGGATACCATCAAACACCTCAGATGGTACTCAACACACCTGTGCTTAAGCAATTGAATTCCACCCTGAGAATTCAACATGTGATAAATTAAGGGAGGAAAAAACTCAAGATAATTTGAAGCAGGCTTATATAATTTCTCCCCAAAAGCAGCTGTTAGCAGCTTCTTGCTTCAGAATGTGCTCCCCAACTAAAAATGGTATGTAAAATACTGTTATCTAAATTATGTGCAGCAATGAACATTTACCGTGGTAATGGAAATGAGAGGTCTGCTATAGAGCCATGGAGCTCATGACTATAAAGGGACATATTGGGAGCCATCGATCATGGAGTCAGTGGGATGAAAGATGAAGGAAAAGGATTAACTATCCTCCTGTGTTTTGGTTCAGTTCATTTGGACCAGGTTTAACCCATGTTCAGGGAAGTGGAAGTTCATTTTGCCAGTGGATGTGTGGAGATGAAGGAAGACCACAGTTTCCTGAAACTAATGGTCTAGCACTAGTCAGCAATTTTAAATTGACTTTAAATATTTTTCATTTTCAAGAGTAATCCAGTTTACTGATATAGATCTGTGGCTGATTACCACTGAAGAATAAAAATTAGTCTTACCTAGAAGGATAAGTTATGGTGTTGCACAGGATAATCTTGAATTTCGCAGCAGCTGCCCTAAAGACAGGTGGGTTATCAAAGAATTTAATTTCCTTCATGATAAAAAAATGCATCATCTTCAGTTGACTGATTGCAATATAGTTGCTGTGGCTCAATGTGTTACTGGCAGCACCACAACACATATGTGTGACCTCAATTTAATCTCATGTCAATGTGAATCATAGAATTGTCTGGGTTGGAAGGGACCTTCAGATCATCGAGTCCAACCAATCAACCCAACACTGTCATCACTAAACCATATCTCTAGGCACTGTGTCTACCTATCTTTTAAATACCTCCAGGGATGGCAACTCAACCACTTCCCTGGGAAGCCTGTTCCAATTTTGATAAACCTTTCAGTGTAAAAATTTGTCCCAATATCCATCTTAAACCTCCCCTGGTGCAACTTGAGGCCTTTTCCTCTTGTTCTATTGCTTGTTACTTGGGAGAAGAGACCGGCCCCCACCTGTCTACAACTTTCTTTCAGGCAGTTGTAGAGAGCAAGAAGGTCTCCCCTCAGCCTCTTTTTCTCCAGGCTGAACACCCCCAGCTCCCTCAGCTGCTCCTCATAAGCCTTGTTCTCCAGACCCCTCACCAGCTTCATTGTCCTTCTGTGGACACGCTCCAGCACCTCAATGTTTGGGTTTTTTTTGTAGTGAGGGGCTCAAAACTAGACACAGTACTCAAGGGGAAAGGGAGAGACTGAAGCCTGTATGTCTCCCTGTTGGTGTAGGCTAAGAGCACTCGTGTGGACAGTTGCAGCAGCTCTGCTGGCAGGCAGGAACTTGTGAATTACTTGATCTCATTCATTGTCTGCCAATACCTTGCTTCTCGTCACCTTGGTGAGTAAACAGAGGGAGGTAGAGCCCCTACCTGCGCATTTATGAAAAGCGTTGCCATGTCAACGTGCACAACTTCACGCAGATAGACGTGAGCAGATCAGCTATGCACGGGCATGCATCCCTCAGCCTGAGTGTGAAATGCAAGGTGACAGTAGAGAAGAACCCGCATGATCCAATGCACTGAGCCCCTGAATTGAGTTGATATGATGATATGGCTCCAGAGTGAGTGCACCTGGACTACTGTATTTCATCCCGTGCTCATGCCAGGAAGATGTTGACAAACTGGAGGATATTCAAAGAGCCAGAGGGCTGGAAGGACTGATGCTGATGAACAAAGATTAGCAAGTACTAATCCGGGCCAAATAATGATATGATAATAGCTCTAAAACATTTGTCAGGTGTATATAGCAAAGGGAAGCAGGGAAGAATCACTCCACAGGGCACCAGTGGGCATTACTAGGAGAAGGAAAGAAAGGAGGATACCAGTTAGATATCATGGCAAGCAATTTGTCTGAATTCTATAATGTCAGAGAGTAGAGGAATGGTTTTTAAATGGTAAGTTATCATCACCAGACTTATTCAACATGATCTCAGGCAAGACCATGGAGAATTTGTGATGGAGGTTTCTATTTTACAAAAAGGCTGGGTGGAACTAAGGTAAATCAGTAATTTTTTAGGAAATTCTGTGAGGGCTTATCTTCAACTAGTATGAATTAGTTGCCCTGACTTTGGTGAAGCTGTGACATATACCCAAAGACATTAAAAAGGCTACTGAGGAGCTGGAATTCCAGATATGACTGTATGGACTCACTAGGCATTAAGCTGTGTGCTTGACTTGAGGACTCAAACATTCCCTTATTTAGATATAAAATGATGAAAATGCCGATTTGTGGCTTTGTGTATCAGGTATAACAAAGTGTGTAAACTCATAATTTCCCATTGACTTCAATATCTTGTCTTGATCTGGTTTGTGGTCCTTCAGAATGTTAATCATGAAACATATCTTCTAGCCCAATAAGTTACCGTATTCCACAGACAGGTTTTTTTTCTCGCTCAGGTTCCAATAAGTCAGATGTGGCAGGTTGAATTGCCTCCTGAAAGTGCCTTTTCTTCCATCAAATCCAGTAGGAACTGGATGAGTAGGTGAGACTAGACATCTGCATTTTAAATGGTTAATGTTAGGTGAGATGGGTCCTGCCTGAGCTGCAAATGAGTATTTGAGAAGCTCCAGAGTGTATGAGAATAAGTAATTATTTGTCAGAGGCCATAAGCTAAAGTCAGTGCTTTACTTTATGTTTTCATAAATGGAGTGATTTCTTGCTGCTTACTAGAGTAGGACCTAGGTATTCCCCTCCTTTGGATACACCCCCAGTGTGAGATGGTCATTTTCCCAAATTCCCAGTTTTACGGAGTGTGTAAGGGCTGTAACCTATAATAGATATAAAAAGACTCTCATGGTCAATGCTATTTAGGAACTGTGCTACTTGTCTCTTCAGGACCCTTCTGAAAAGTTTGGCAATAAGCATGCTAATGCAATCAAAGAGTTGGTGTTAAGGAGAAGGCTCCTCACAGGGCATGTAAAATGGTTAAAGGAATGCATATATATTGGGCACAAAAGTCAGTTTAGTGACTGACTTGACAAGATACAGATAGAAGAAGAGAATATGCAACTTTCAAGCTCATCTTTGCTAAGTTCTTCTATCTTATTAGTTGTGCAGTTGCCATCAATGCTTAGGTCACCATGTAAATGCAAAGGTATGCAGCTGGTGGGAAGGAGGAAGGCTTTTGTCATCACAGCCAAAGTTGGGTAAGTATCTTTAGAGACAGACTAGCTGCTAAATGCCTTTAAGGACCCGAGTCCTAGTTTTCTGGAAGTCCAGGAGTGCTGGTGTTTGAAACCACCCCAGGATCTGTCTTCCCTCAGAGCTGATAGAGATCACTGGATTTCAGCAGTGTCGTCATGTCACATTATGTGCTGCTCCAAAACGCCTTGGGATGAGATTTATACAGAAAGTTGCAGAGGACAGAGTCTGGATGAATTACGTCTGCAGTGTGTTCCTTCCAGCTGAGACAAGCTCGGGAGCAGAATCTCACACTTCCCATCCAGCTGGCAGCCAAATGCACGAAGAGAACTTCCCCACCCCTTCTCCCAGCATTGGCTGGACTTCATGGCTCGTGTGAGCATTGCGGAGACCCTCATGGTCCTTAGGCAGTAACTCTATTAGGTGAGTCAAAAATGGAGCCTCCACCCCGTTGGCCGAGCTGTGCTAAACTTGTCTCAGCTGGAAGTCACTGTTTGCATATTTTACCATAGCTACTGAAATACGATTGATTCCAGGCTGAGGCGTGACATGCAGGTTCCTAGCTCATATAAGCAAATTTGCCTAGTGAATTTGGATTGCCTCCCAGTTGCTGAATTATCCAAGAGATATATATATTTATTTTTTTTTCTTCATCTTTGTGATGTCGTATTTCAGGATCTGGGGTACACCAGGAGCCAGAATCTCAGACACTCAATATTTGGATCTGAAGTAATCCTTTTGCTCAGCATTGGCCAATCAATCCAATCAAATGGACCTAATGCCTCCTTTCACAGCCCGAGGTAGAGTTTGTGTTAGGCACATGGCAGGAATTCTGCCATGCAACAGCATTCCCCAGATTCCTGGGTCATTAAACAACTCTGAGAAGCTCCAAGGTTATTATCAATTATGCTAGTATCTAGATTAGTCCCTGCTCTGTCACCTTATCAGTAACAGAGTCATAAAAGTTGGCCTTTGTGATTCTTATCTCCTCACTTTGATCAAATCCCCGAATCTTGATTGTGCGTTAAGTTGATCTTGTCTGCACCGTATGGGTACCCAAGAGCAGTTACCTGGCAGAGGCTACGCATGAGACTCAGGGTGTAAAAAGATGACAAAGAACCTGCTTTATTTTATCCAAAGCCCTGGTAAAGCTCTGAAGTAAACTCTTGCCAGGAAATACCGCTGTCACTCAAAACAGATTGAAGTGATGTGCATGCAATGAAGGGAACACGCAAAATGCCTTCCACGTACCATTCTTCAGGAGCTGGGCTACTGGGTCAGATGAGGACAGTCTGTTCTGCCACCTGATTCCTTACCTGCCTTTTAGAAAAAGAGAAAAAATAGCAGAAAAAACAACCTGAAGTCTGACATCTTAAAAATTAGAGTGCTTGACTTGACTGCCCCAATGCTTTCTTCTCATGTAACCTTTAAAATAAATAGAAACAGAAACTCCCAACTAGTTTAGAAGGGGAGCTGATACAAAAAGACACTAAAAGTATGCAGGCCACATGCAACAGTGGTTGAGCAGAGTTAAAGTGAATATGAGAGTTCAGGACTGTTATCTGCCTTGTACTTGTGCGACTGTCTTGAAGGTCAATGGCTGGTCAGGACTTTTGCCTTCAGCTCTGTGAGTACCACATCTCAAACAACCGCAGGCTGCTTCTTCTGAGGGTTCATCTGATCTTGCTATCTACTTGTGCTTTTCAGGCTGAATTTGGCCTGTTGGGCATCATTCAAGAAGAGGTTGTAATAGAAAGAATGGATGAAAACACATCAGTTAAAAAATCCATTGGGTAAATACACAAACATTCCACCTTGGTATTCTCATTTCCTAGCTCAGGCTACTGTATTATGCTTCAGTTTGGGCTTCCTTTTAAGCCAGCTTCAACCAGCTGCAGAGGCAGAAGTTTCCTAGAGGTCTTTATTAGAGTTCTCTGCTCAGCAGTAGTCTTTGGATCAGGCTATGGATCAAGCTTTCCATCTAAAGTAAGCGTATGATGTGCCCACTTTTATCTATGACTTCTGAAGTAGCCCCATAGATTTTGCTGATTTAGCAACTGATATGAAGAAATAGTACCCTCAGTAAACAAATTTTTAGTTAAATCTATAAATGGATTGTTATCCAAACCAGCCTGGATGCGATCCTGTGCAACCTGCTTTAGGTGAACCTGCTGTAGCAGAAGGTTGAACTAGATGATCTCTAGAGGTCCCTTCCAGACCCTACCATTCTGTGATTCTGTGATTATGGTTGGTGAAGAAGAGCTGAACACAGATTTACTGGAAGTTTTACCTGAAAGAGGTTTTTGTGGTTTGTTGGTTTTGGTTTATTGTTTGGGGTTTTTTTTAACATTTGAAGATTTTCATGCTTTTAAATTCTGAAAGTCTATTTGAAACATAACAGCAATTTCTTCAGGACAGGGTTCAATGTTTCCGCATCTAAAAGAGGAAAATCTGGGTCATGCGTGGGATTACTCACCATTAATGCATTAAATCTAATCCTTATGAAAACTTTGGTTCAGCCAAACACTTAACCACATGTTTAATCACCTGGGACATCCTGTCCTTACATACTTGCTTATATATTGATCCATAGCTCGGTTGAGGCATTGGGTAAATCGGGAACAAATGTAATTGACCTAGGAATGAGAGAAAGGGCAGATGGTGGGAAGCTGGAAATTTCTATCTAGTTAGGGTTGAAAGCTTGAAAACAAAAATCCACCAGTGATCAGACAAGGCTTTCCTGGAACCACAGAAAACAACTGGGTTTGGTGTTGCTCCAAGCACTGCAAGGAGAAAACTTTATGGATGCAGTGGGGGGATTCCAACATAGAAATAGCCTCCCCCACCCAAAATAGTGTTGATAGGTGCTACTGTGACTTGGAAGTCAGGTTTGAGTACTCTGTCACACTTAGTGTTAATCAGCTGGTTGTAGGCAGAGACATGATGTGCATCTTTGCAGCCCTTCTCGAAGAAAATACATTCAGTGATCCATCAGATGCCTTCCCTCCCAGTGTTCCTGTGGTTGGTGCTAGACCCAGTTTACCACTGCAGTATGGCTCATTTATTAATAATCTATTATCTAAATGTTAGTGGCTCTTGTCTTTAATTCCTTAAATACATGGCTATTTTCCTGAATGTGTATGGTAATATTATTCCCACTTCACAGGTGGGAAATTGAGGCAAACCAAAATGCCTGATTTGCCTCAAGTCTACAGGGGATCTTTTGTGCACTGAGGTATTGAACCCACAGTCCTCTACCCATGCCTTAATAACTATGCCATCTTCTCTCCTAATTAAAGTTAGTCACTTATATAATTGATCCATGTGCACACTGGAAGGATTATTATCTCAAATCTAACGTCAGATCCATTAAGGACAGGTTCATAAACCACCTAATCTTTTGTTGTTGAAGGTTGTCAATCTCAAACGAGAGGACTGTGAGGATTCATTAGTCAGTGCTTGTGAGTTCCTATCTGTGCTCAATCCAGATTTTGTGAGTCTGAAATTATCATTCTTAAGGTAAAAAAAAAAAA
>NW_015090864.1:1449344-1461343 GCF_001431845.1 Calidris pugnax
AGCTTGGTCCCAGAGGTGACTGGGGACCCCTGCAGTCCTGGACAGATAAGGTTTAATTGCAAAATACTCTGCGTGCGGTGGATTCAGTAAAGCCAGAATTAGCCCCATTGGACATTTTTGTATGAGATATCTACATGTGTATGTCTCAGTCTGTGAACTGGGTCCCACCCTGAGAAACCTGAGCATTAGGTGACTGATATTCTGACCCATTTGAAAGTAAGTCTGAGATGTAAGGCTCTATGGGCTTATTTCTTAAGATAACAACGAGGATTTCACATTTTTCCCTACTCATCCAAACAACTTGTGTTGGACTGAAATACACTTTTGGGAAGAGCTTTCATTTGTGATCCTGAAGGTCTCAAGAGGGAGGGAGAATTCATCCTTTCTTTTGACAGGCTTGGCCAGTTGGGGATTCATCAACTTCACCCTGTTTCAGGGCTACCTCTGAGCTGAATGTGGCTGGTTTCAGTGAACCAACACAAGTTGCCATTTCATAGCTAGATTGTAAATAAACCCCCATATAATCAAAGTATCTGGTTGGAGTTTGTCCCCTGCTAAGTTGTTTTGGAAGTGCCCTACGGACCACCGGAGGTCTGGGAAACAAGCGGGTCTGTGTTCTGTCCTGGTCTTGGTGAGGCAAGTAGGTCTCCCCTTATGTTGTGATTGCTGTTGAACATCTCTATCTTCTACCCAGGCAGCAGACAATAGAGATGGGATGAAAGGTGGAAAAAATGGTCAGTGTCTCTCTTGAAAGATGTCTCTTCTAACAGCAAAGAGGTTGTGTTTCTTATTTAAGCCTAGCTGGAGTGTCACGGTACCTATATGGACCTTTGGTGAACTCTATTTGTTGTTTCCTGGCTCAGAAGTGAGAATACTATAAAGTTATTCATAAGTTAATTTATTTGAAAAACATAAATGCATTTTATTGTTCTCTATTAGGCACAGCTCTGTTACAAGGGATGCTGGCTGCCTCTAGTGAAACAGATTTGTTGTTGTTTGATACAAGTAGCTGTTAATGTTACAAGCTGGAAAAAGATTGAGGAAGATAGAGTTTTTTATTGTTACCGCTGTTAGATACTTTATTTGTGCAAAATGGAAGTTTTTGGAGGAAGACGGGCTGACACTTACCACGTCAGGGCACCTCTCAGCAGAGAAAGGGGCATCAGCATGACCGCTCCCTCTCCTTAATGCAACTTTTAGTCAACTTTTGTACTGCCCGAGGCTTTAGCAGAAATTAGAATCCAGGTCTAAGGGTTTGCCTGTGTGTGGAAGTTATAGCAAATTAAACTCATGATCGAGTTTCTGCGGTGCAACAAGTTACCACACATCAGCTGACCCTTGGTAACTGTCTGTGCGCTCACTGCTAGCCTGCAGCAAGTGTGGTAATTAGACTTTGCTTACCCACAATAAAAAAGGGTTAATTTAAATCACATTCGCTAGCATTCGCTGTAGGCTAGGAATCCACATATGTAGGATTGCTGTGGGTCAGCTAGCACGTAGTAATTTGAGCTCCACTTGCTTGACCATGAGATTGAGCCTGGAGTGGAGATCTGAATTTATTGTGCAATGGTGTCTATGTAATAATTCCTTCAGGATGCACTCCAGGACATCCACGCTCAGACATCTGCAAGAGACTCATCTTTTTCTGTCTCCTTTACAGTCAATAAAGAGGAGAAATGGATGGCTGTAGTGAGACATTTTTCTTACCCTAAGGATGTTTAAAAAAAAAAAATAAATGAAAACACATTGAACTGTACCCCAAAATGGTGTATTTCTCTTAAATGTTGAAGAGGAAATCTGGATGACTTGCTCAGATGTAGACTTCTACATTGCAGATGTCATCAGGTGGACAAATGAACCCCACCTCCCAGTGCATGCTGAGGGATCACTTTTGTTGCAGGTCATAAGGGTCTAGTGCAGTCTGAGGAGCCTCCACCTGACCCTCCAAAAGGGCTCTGGTGTCCCAAAGGTCTGTCCTGTCTGCCAATCCCACAGGCATATCTCAGAAACTATGCCCTAGATGTGAAGTGACTTGCCCCCTTCCAAAGAAGGAGTTATTTTTGAGACATTCCAATGTAGATTATTCAAATGCACGTACTGTTGACTATTTGTATTCCAGGGTTTGTGAGGACTCGGTAGCACTTAATATATTTACAGCCTAGGTTGCTATGTGATGTCTCATGGAGGTAAATCATTAGTGATTTCCATCCATGTTCTATAGATGTATACTATGACTCAGAGAACTGGAGATTCTCTGCAGCGTGCAACTCCTGCCTTCATGTGAGCCAAAATAATACAATTGGTCAAATTCCAAGGGAGCTGCGAACCTGAGCCCACAAGAGATGAACAGAGAGGCTGAGAGTTGTAGAAATAATGACCCAACCAAGCTTTTTTTTTTAATTTTTTTTTAAACTAGTATCTTTCAATAGCCTGTACAATGCTGCAAGTTTCCTTTCCCTAACACAGAAAGCCCTTTCTGTGACCTCACTGTTGCGATTCCTTATTTCTGATCCAATCTGAACAAAGGAAAAAGGGAGAACTTTAGTCCTGGAATTTTCAAACTGAACTGTAATAATCCTGGCTGGCAGTTTGATACATTTGGGTATCCTTTCTTTTGACAGGCTTGGCCAGTTGGGGATTCATCAACTTCACCCTGTTTCAGGGCTACCTCTGAGCTGAATGTGGCTGGTTTCAGTGAACCAACACAAGTTGCCATTTCATAGCTAGATTGTAAATAAACCCCCATATAATCAAAGTATCTGGTTGGAGTTTGTCCCCTGCTAAGTTGTTTTGGAAGTGCCCTACGGACCACCGGAGGTCTGGGAAACAAGCGGGTCTGTGTTCTGTCCTGGTCTTGGTGAGGCAAGTAGGTCTCCCCTTATGTTGTGATTGCTGTTGAACATCTCTATCTTCTACCCAGGCAGCAGACAATAGAGATGGGATGAAAGGTGGAAAAAATGGTCAGTGTCTCTCTTGAAAGATGTCTCTTCTAACAGCAAAGAGGTTGTGTTTCTTATTTAAGCCTAGCTGGAGTGTCACGGTACCTATATGGACCTTTGGTGAACTCTATTTGTTGTTTCCTGGCTCAGAAGTGAGAATACTATAAAGTTATTCATAAGTTAATTTATTTGAAAAACATAAATGCATTTTATTGTTCTCTATTAGGCACAGCTCTGTTACAAGGGATGCTGGCTGCCTCTA
The DNA here is from genome assembly GCF_001431845.1 of Calidris pugnax. Lineage (NCBI taxonomy): Eukaryota > Metazoa > Chordata > Aves > Charadriiformes > Scolopacidae > Calidris > Calidris pugnax. The sequence continues at coordinate 1,452,546 of NW_015090864.1, forward strand.
GTGAAACAGATTTGTTGTTGTTTGATACAAGTAGCTGTTAATGTTACAAGCTGGAAAAAGATTGAGGAAGATAGAGTTTTTTATTGTTACCGCTGTTAGATACTTTATTTGTGCAAAATGGAAGTTTTTGGAGGAAGACGGGCTGACACTTACCACGTCAGGGCACCTCTCAGCAGAGAAAGGGGCATCAGCATGACCGCTCCCTCTCCTTAATGCAACTTTTAGTCAACTTTTGTACTGCCCGAGGCTTTAGCAGAAATTAGAATCCAGGTCTAAGGGTTTGCCTGTGTGTGGAAGTTATAGCAAATTAAACTCATGATCGAGTTTCTGCGGTGCAACAAGTTACCACACATCAGCTGACCCTTGGTAACTGTCTGTGCGCTCACTGCTAGCCTGCAGCAAGTGTGGTAATTAGACTTTGCTTACCCACAATAAAAAAGGGTTAATTTAAATCACATTCGCTAGCATTCGCTGTAGGCTAGGAATCCACATATGTAGGATTGCTGTGGGTCAGCTAGCACGTAGTAATTTGAGCTCCACTTGCTTGACCATGAGATTGAGCCTGGAGTGGAGATCTGAATTTATTGTGCAATGGTGTCTATGTAATAATTCCTTCAGGACGCACTCCAGGACATCCACGCTCAGACATCTGCAAGAGACTCATCTTTTTCTGTCTCCTTTACAGTCAATAAAGAGGAGAAATGGATGGCTGTAGTGAGACATTTTTCTTACCCTAAGGATGTTTAAAAAAAAAAAATAAATGAAAACACATTGAACTGTACCCCAAAATGGTGTATTTCTCTTAAATGCTGAAGAGAAAGTCTGGATGACTTGCTCAGATGTAGACTTCTACATTGCAGATGTCATCAGGTGGACAAATGAACCCCACCTCCCAGTGCATGCTGAGGGATCACTTTTGTTGCAGGTCATAAGGGTCTAGTGCAGTCTGAGGAGCCTCCACCTGACCCTCCAAAAGGGCTCTGGTGTCCCAAAGGTCTGTCCTGTCTGCCAGTCCCACAGGCATATCTCAGAAACTATGCCCTAGATGTGAAGTGACTTGCCCCCTTCCAAAGAAGGAGTTATTTTTGAGACATTCCAATGTAGATTATTCAAATGCACGTACTGTTGACTATTTGTATTCCAGGGTTTGTGAGGACTCGGTAGCACTTAATATATTTACAGCCTAGGTTGCTATGTGATGTCTCATGGAGGTAAATCATTAGTGATTTCCATCCATGTTCTATAGATGTATACTATGACTCAGAGAACTGGAGATTCTCTGCAGCGTGCAACTCCTGCCTTCATGTGAGCCAAAATAATACAATTGGTCAAATTCCAAGGGAGCTGCGAACCTGAGCCCACAAGAGATGAACAGAGAGGCTGAGAGTTGTAGAAATAATGACCCAACCAAGCTTTTTTTTTTAATTTTTTTTTAAACTAGTATCTTTCAATAGCCTGTACAATGCTGCAAGTTTCCTTTCCCTAACACAGAAAGCCCTTTCTGTGACCTCACTGTTGCGATTCCTTATTTCTGATCCAATCTGAACAAAGGAAAAAGGGAGAACTTTAGTCCTGGAATTTTCAAACTGAACTGTAATAATCCTGGCTGGCAGTTTGATACATTTGGGTAAATGCAGGTGTTAAAAGTCATTTGAGATTTCCCTGGAGTTTGTGTACTGCTCCAGAAGGGTACAGGTCTCCCATAGGTCCCATGTCATATCTGCAAACCTTGTGTAGGGATCTCGTATAGGGTCCCTCATGTGGAAATATTTAGGCCCTTTTATTGATTCCTGAGCTTCAGATTGAGGTATTTTCATTTGGCTTTCTACAATATAGACATAAATGTCGAGCTAGTTATCTGTGTCCTTCTACAGCCAGTGGAGATTTAAGGTTCAATATATTAAGTATGGAGAAGTGCTTTATGTCATCTGAGGTATCCACATGCTTTAGAAAGGCAGGCTGGAGCCAGGTGGATACCATCAAACACCTCAGATGGTACTCAACACACCTGTGCTTAAGCAATTGAATTCCACCCTGAGAATTCAACATGTGATAAATTAAGGGAGGAAAAAACTCAAGATAATTTGAAGCAGGCTTATATAATTTCTCCCCAAAAGCAGCTGTTAGCAGCTTCTTGCTTCAGAATGTGCTCCCCAACTAAAAATGGTATGTAAAATACTGTTATCTAAATTATGTGCAGCAATGAACATTTACCGTGGTAATGGAAATGAGAGGTCTGCTATAGAGCCATGGAGCTCATGACTATAAAGGGACATATTGGGAGCCATCGATCATGGAGTCAGTGGGATGAAAGATGAAGGAAAAGGATTAACTATCCTCCTGTGTTTTGGTTCAGTTCATTTGGACCAGGTTTAACCCATGTTCAGGGAAGTGGAAGTTCATTTTGCCAGTGGATGTGTGGAGATGAAGGAAGACCACAGTTTCCTGAAACTAATGGTCTAGCACTAGTCAGCAATTTTAAATTGACTTTAAATATTTTTCATTTTCAAGAGTAATCCAGTTTACTGATATAGATCTGTGGCTGATTACCACTGAAGAATAAAAATTAGTCTTACCTAGAAGGATAAGTTATGGTGTTGCACAGGATAATCTTGAATTTCGCAGCAGCTGCCCTAAAGACAGGTGGGTTATCAAAGAATTTAATTTCCTTCATGATAAAAAAATGCATCATCTTCAGTTGACTGATTGCAATATAGTTGCTGTGGCTCAATGTGTTACTGGCAGCACCACAACACATATGTGTGACCTCAATTTAATCTCATGTCAATGTGAATCATAGAATTGTCTGGGTTGGAAGGGACCTTCAGATCATCGAGTCCAACCAATCAACCCAACACTGTCATCACTAAACCATATCTCTAGGCACTGTGTCTACCTATCTTTTAAATACCTCCAGGGATGGCAACTCAACCACTTCCCTGGGAAGCCTGTTCCAATTTTGATAAACCTTTCAGTGTAAAAATTTGTCCCAATATCCATCTTAAACCTCCCCTGGTGCAACTTGAGGCCTTTTCCTCTTGTTCTATTGCTTGTTACTTGGGAGAAGAGACCGGCCCCCACCTGTCTACAACTTTCTTTCAGGCAGTTGTAGAGAGCAAGAAGGTCTCCCCTCAGCCTCTTTTTCTCCAGGCTGAACACCCCCAGCTCCCTCAGCTGCTCCTCATAAGCCTTGTTCTCCAGACCCCTCACCAGCTTCATTGTCCTTCTGTGGACACGCTCCAGCACCTCAATGTTTGGGTTTTTTTTGTAGTGAGGGGCTCAAAACTAGACACAGTACTCAAGGGGAAAGGGAGAGACTGAAGCCTGTATGTCTCCCTGTTGGTGTAGGCTAAGAGCACTCGTGTGGACAGTTGCAGCAGCTCTGCTGGCAGGCAGGAACTTGTGAATTACTTGATCTCATTCATTGTCTGCCAATACCTTGCTTCTCGTCACCTTGGTGAGTAAACAGAGGGAGGTAGAGCCCCTACCTGCGCATTTATGAAAAGCGTTGCCATGTCAACGTGCACAACTTCACGCAGATAGACGTGAGCAGATCAGCTATGCACGGGCATGCATCCCTCAGCCTGAGTGTGAAATGCAAGGTGACAGTAGAGAAGAACCCGCATGATCCAATGCACTGAGCCCCTGAATTGAGTTGATATGATGATATGGCTCCAGAGTGAGTGCACCTGGACTACTGTATTTCATCCCGTGCTCATGCCAGGAAGATGTTGACAAACTGGAGGATATTCAAAGAGCCAGAGGGCTGGAAGGACTGATGCTGATGAACAAAGATTAGCAAGTACTAATCCGGGCCAAATAATGATATGATAATAGCTCTAAAACATTTGTCAGGTGTATATAGCAAAGGGAAGCAGGGAAGAATCACTCCACAGGGCACCAGTGGGCATTACTAGGAGAAGGAAAGAAAGGAGGATACCAGTTAGATATCATGGCAAGCAATTTGTCTGAATTCTATAATGTCAGAGAGTAGAGGAATGGTTTTTAAATGGTAAGTTATCATCACCAGACTTATTCAACATGATCTCAGGCAAGACCATGGAGAATTTGTGATGGAGGTTTCTATTTTACAAAAAGGCTGGGTGGAACTAAGGTAAATCAGTAATTTTTTAGGAAATTCTGTGAGGGCTTATCTTCAACTAGTATGAATTAGTTGCCCTGACTTTGGTGAAGCTGTGACATATACCCAAAGACATTAAAAAGGCTACTGAGGAGCTGGAATTCCAGATATGACTGTATGGACTCACTAGGCATTAAGCTGTGTGCTTGACTTGAGGACTCAAACATTCCCTTATTTAGATATAAAATGATGAAAATGCCGATTTGTGGCTTTGTGTATCAGGTATAACAAAGTGTGTAAACTCATAATTTCCCATTGACTTCAATATCTTGTCTTGATCTGGTTTGTGGTCCTTCAGAATGTTAATCATGAAACATATCTTCTAGCCCAATAAGTTACCGTATTCCACAGACAGGTTTTTTTTCTCGCTCAGGTTCCAATAAGTCAGATGTGGCAGGTTGAATTGCCTCCTGAAAGTGCCTTTTCTTCCATCAAATCCAGTAGGAACTGGATGAGTAGGTGAGACTAGACATCTGCATTTTAAATGGTTAATGTTAGGTGAGATGGGTCCTGCCTGAGCTGCAAATGAGTATTTGAGAAGCTCCGGAGTGTATGAGAATAGGTAATTATTTGTCAGAGGCCATAAGCTGAGGTCAGTGCTTTACTTTATGTTTTCATAAATGAAGATGGAGTGATTTCCTGCTACTTGTTAGAGTAGGACTTAGATATTCCCCTCCTTTGGATACACCCCCAGTGTGAGATGGTCATTTTCCCAAATTCCCTGTCTTACAGAGTGTGTAAGGGCTGTAACCTATAACAGATATAAAAAGACTCTCATGGTCAGTGCTATTTAGGAACTGTGCTACTTCTCTCTTCAGGACCCTTCTGAAAAGTTTGGCAATAAGCATGCTCATGCAATCAAAGACTTGGTGTTAAGGAGGAGGCTCCTCACAGGGCATGTAAAATGGCTAAAGGAATGCATATATATTGGGCACAAAAGTCAGTTTAGTGACTGACTTGACAAGATACAGATAGAAGAAGAGAATATGTAACTTTCAAGCTCATCTTTGCTAAGTTCTTCTATCTTATTAGTTGTGCAGTTGCCATCAATGCTTAGGTCACCATGTAAATGCAAAGGTATGCAGCTGGTGGGAAGGAGGAAGGCTTTTGTCATCACAGCCAAAGTTGGGTAAGTATCTTTAGAGACAGACTAGCTGCTAAATGCCTTTAAGGACCCGAGTCCTAGTTTTCTGGAAGTCCAGGAGTGCTGGTGTTTGAAACCACCCCAGGATCTGTCTTCCCTCAGAGCTGATAGAGATCACTGGATTTCAGCAGTGTCGTCATGTCACATTATGTGCTGCTCCAAAACGCCTTGGGATGAGATTTATACAGAAAGTTGCAGAGGACAGAGTCTGGATGAATTACGTCTGCAGTGTGTTCCTTCCAGCTGAGACAAGCTCGGGAGCAGAATCTCACACTTCCCATCCAGCTGGCAGCCAAATGCACGAAGAGAACTTCCCCACCCCTTCTCCCAGCATTGGCTGGACTTCATGGCTCGTGTGAGCATTGCGGAGACCCTCATGGTCCTTAGGCAGTAACTCTATTAGGTGAGTCAAAAATGGAGCCTCCACCCCGTTGGCCGAGCTGTGCTAAACTTGTCTCAGCTGGAAGTCACTGTTTGCATATTTTACCATAGCTACTGAAATACGATTGATTCCAGGCTGAGGCGTGACATGCAGGTTCCTAGCTCATATAAGCAAATTTGCCTAGTGAATTTGGATTGCCTCCCAGTTGCTGAATTATCCAAGAGATATATATATTTATTTTTTTTTCTTCATCTTTGTGATGTCGTATTTCAGGATCTGGGGTACACCAGGAGCCAGAATCTCAGACACTCAATATTTGGATCTGAAGTAATCCTTTTGCTCAGCATTGGCCAATCAATCCAATCAAATGGACCTAATGCCTCCTTTCACAGCCCGAGGTAGAGTTTGTGTTAGGCACATGGCAGGAATTCTGCCATGCAACAGCATTCCCCAGATTCCTGGGTCATTAAACAACTCTGAGAAGCTCCAAGGTTATTATCAATTATGCTAGTATCTAGATTAGTCCCTGCTCTGTCACCTTATCAGTAACAGAGTCATAAAAGTTGGCCTTTGTGATTCTTATCTCCTCACTTTGATCAAATCCCCGAATCTTGATTGTGCGTTAAGTTGATCTTGTCTGCACCGTATGGGTACCCAAGAGCAGTTACCTGGCAGAGGCTACGCATGAGACTCAGGGTGTAAAAAGATGACAAAGAACCTGCTTTATTTTATCCAAAGCCCTGGTAAAGCTCTGAAGTAAACTCTTGCCAGGAAATACCGCTGTCACTCAAAACAGATTGAAGTGATGTGCATGCAATGAAGGGAACACGCAAAATGCCTTCCACGTACCATTCTTCAGGAGCTGGGCTACTGGGTCAGATGAGGACAGTCTGTTCTGCCACCTGATTCCTTACCTGCCTTTTAGAAAAAGAGAAAAAATAGCAGAAAAAACAACCTGAAGTCTGACATCTTAAAAATTAGAGTGCTTGACTTGACTGCCCCAATGCTTTCTTCTCATGTAACCTTTAAAATAAATAGAAACAGAAACTCCCAACTAGTTTAGAAGGGGAGCTGATACAAAAAGACACTAAAAGTATGCAGGCCACATGCAACAGTGGTTGAGCAGAGTTAAAGTGAATATGAGAGTTCAGGACTGTTATCTGCCTTGTACTTGTGCGACTGTCTTGAAGGTCAATGGCTGGTCAGGACTTTTGCCTTCAGCTCTGTGAGTACCACATCTCAAACAACCGCAGGCTGCTTCTTCTGAGGGTTCATCTGATCTTGCTATCTACTTGTGCTTTTCAGGCTGAATTTGGCCTGTTGGGCATCATTCAAGAAGAGGTTGTAATAGAAAGAATGGATGAAAACACATCAGTTAAAAAATCCATTGGGTAAATACACAAACATTCCACCTTGGTATTCTCATTTCCTAGCTCAGGCTACTGTATTATGCTTCAGTTTGGGCTTCCTTTTAAGCCAGCTTCAACCAGCTGCAGAGGCAGAAGTTTCCTAGAGGTCTTTATTAGAGTTCTCTGCTCAGCAGTAGTCTTTGGATCAGGCTATGGATCAAGCTTTCCATCTAAAGTAAGCGTATGATGTGCCCACTTTTATCTATGACTTCTGAAGTAGCCCCATAGATTTTGCTGATTTAGCAACTGATATGAAGAAATAGTACCCTCAGTAAACAAATTTTTAGTTAAATCTATAAATGGATTGTTATCCAAACCAGCCTGGATGCGATCCTGTGCAACCTGCTTTAGGTGAACCTGCTGTAGCAGAAGGTTGAACTAGATGATCTCTAGAGGTCCCTTCCAGACCCTACCATTCTGTGATTCTGTGATTATGGTTGGTGAAGAAGAGCTGAACACAGATTTACTGGAAGTTTTACCTGAAAGAGGTTTTTGTGGTTTGTTGGTTTTGGTTTATTGTTTGGGGTTTTTTTTAACATTTGAAGATTTTCATGCTTTTAAATTCTGAAAGTCTATTTGAAACATAACAGCAATTTCTTCAGGACAGGGTTCAATGTTTCCGCATCTAAAAGAGGAAAATCTGGGTCATGCGTGGGATTACTCACCATTAATGCATTAAATCTAATCCTTATGAAAACTTTGGTTCAGCCAAACACTTAACCACATGTTTAATCACCTGGGACATCCTGTCCTTACATACTTGCTTATATATTGATCCATAGCTCGGTTGAGGCATTGGGTAAATCGGGAACAAATGTAATTGACCTAGGAATGAGAGAAAGGGCAGATGGTGGGAAGCTGGAAATTTCTATCTAGTTAGGGTTGAAAGCTTGAAAACAAAAATCCACCAGTGATCAGACAAGGCTTTCCTGGAACCACAGAAAACAACTGGGTTTGGTGTTGCTCCAAGCACTGCAAGGAGAAAACTTTATGGATGCAGTGGGGGGATTCCAACATAGAAATAGCCTCCCCCACCCAAAATAGTGTTGATAGGTGCTACTGTGACTTGGAAGTCAGGTTTGAGTACTCTGTCACACTTAGTGTTAATCAGCTGGTTGTAGGCAGAGACATGATGTGCATCTTTGCAGCCCTTCTCGAAGAAAATACATTCAGTGATCCATCAGATGCCTTCCCTCCCAGTGTTCCTGTGGTTGGTGCTAGACCCAGTTTACCACTGCAGTATGGCTCATTTATTAATAATCTATTATCTAAATGTTAGTGGCTCTTGTCTTTAATTCCTTAAATACATGGCTATTTTCCTGAATGTGTATGGTAATATTATTCCCACTTCACAGGTGGGAAATTGAGGCAAACCAAAATGCCTGATTTGCCTCAAGTCTACAGGGGATCTTTTGTGCACTGAGGTATTGAACCCACAGTCCTCTACCCATGCCTTAATAACTATGCCATCTTCTCTCCTAATTAAAGTTAGTCACTTATATAATTGATCCATGTGCACACTGGAAGGATTATTATCTCAAATCTAACGTCAGATCCATTAAGGACAGGTTCATAAACCACCTAATCTTTTGTTGTTGAAGGTTGTCAATCTCAAACGAGAGGACTGTGAGGATTCATTAGTCAGTGCTTGTGAGTTCCTATCTGTGCTCAATCCAGATTTTGTGAGTCTGAAATTATCATTCTTAAGGTAAAAAAAAAAAA
>NW_015090864.1:1461632-1496114 GCF_001431845.1 Calidris pugnax
TTAAATTTCTGGGGTTGCTGATCATAGAATTGTCTGGGTTGGAAGAGACCTTCAAGATCATTGAGTCCATCCATCAACCCAACTCTGATAAAACCCAGCACTAAACCATGTCTCTAAGCACTGTGTCAACCCAGCTTTTGAATCCCTCCAGGGATGGGGCCTCAACCACTGCCCTGTGCAGCCCATTCCAATGTGCAATAACCCTTTCCACATAAAAATTGTTCCCAATCTCCATCCTAAACCTCCCCTGGGGCACCTTGAGGCTGTTTCCTCTTGTCCCATCGCCTGTGACCTGGGAGAAGAGACCGATCCCTGCTTCTCTACAACTATCTTCCAGGGAGTTGTAGAGAGCAAAATAAGGTCTCCCCTCAGCCTCTTTTTCTCCAGGCTGAACACCCCCAGCTCCCTCAGCTGCTCCTCATAAGCCTTGTTCTCCAGACCCCTCACCAGCTTCATTGTCCTTCTGTGGACACGCTCCAGCACCTCAATGTTTGGGTTTTTTTTGTAGTGAGGGGCTCAAAACTAGACACAGTACTCAAGGGGAAAGGGAGAGACTGAAGCCTGTATGTCTCCCTGTTGGTGTAGGCTAAGAGCACTCGTGTGGACAGTTGCAGCAGCTCTGCTGGCAGGCAGGAACTTGTGAATTACTTGATCTCATTCATTGTCTGCCAATACCTTGCTTCTCGTCACCTTGGTGAGTAAACAGAGGGAGGTAGAGCCCCTACCTGCGCATTTATGAAAAGCGTTGCCATGTCAACGTGCACAACTTCACGCAGATAGACGTGAGCAGATCAGCTATGCACGGGCATGCATCCCTCAGCCTGAGTGTGAAATGCAAGGTGACAGTAGAGAAGAACCCGCATGATCCAATGCACTGAGCCCCTGAATTGAGTTGATATGATGATATGGCTCCAGAGTGAGTGCACCTGGACTACTGTATTTCATCCCGTGCTCATGCCAGGAAGATGTTGACAAACTGGAGGATATTCAAAGAGCCAGAGGGCTGGAAGGACTGATGCTGATGAACAAAGATTAGCAAGTACTAATCCGGGCCAAATAATGATATGATAATAGCTCTAAAACATTTGTCAGGTGTATATAGCAAAGGGAAGCAGGGAAGAATCACTCCACAGGGCACCAGTGGGCATTACTAGGAGAAGGAAAGAAAGGAGGATACCAGTTAGATATCATGGCAAGCAATTTGTCTGAATTCTATAATGTCAGAGTGTAGAGGAATGGTTTTTAAATGGTAGATTATCACCACCAGACTTATTCAACATGATCTCAGGCAAGACCATGGAGAATTTGTGATGGAGGTTTCTATTTTACAAAAAGGCTGGGTGGAACTAAGGTAAATCAGTAATTTTTTAGGAAATTCTGTGAGGGCTTATCTTCAACTAGTATGAATTAGTTGCCCTGACTTTGGTGAAGCTGTGACATATACCCAAAGACATTAAAAAGGCTACTGAGGAGCTGGAATTCCAGATATGACTGTATGGACTCACTAGGCATTAAGCTGTGTGCTTGACTTGAGGACTCAAACATTCCCTTATTTAGATATAAAATGATGAAAATGCCGATTTGTGGCTTTGTGTATCAGGTATAACAAAGTGTGTAAACTCATAATTTCCCATTGACTTCAATATCTTGTCTTGATCTGGTTTGTGGTCCTTCAGAATGTTAATCATGAAACATATCTTCTAGCCCAATAAGTTACCGTATTCCACAGACAGGTTTTTTTTCTCGCTCAGGTTCCAATAAGTCAGATGTGGCAGGTTGAATTGCCTCCTGAAAGTGCCTTTTCTTCCATCAAATCCAGTAGGAACTGGATGAGTAGGTGAGACTAGACATCTGCATTTTAAGTGGTTAATGTTAGGTGAGATGGGTCCTGCCTGAGCTGCAAATGAGTATTTGAGAAGCTCCGGAGTGTATGAGAATAGGTAATTATTTGTCAGAGGCCATAAGCTGAGGTCAGTGCTTTACTTTATGTTTTCATAAATGAAGATGGAGTGATTTCCTGCTACTTGTTAGAGTAGGACTTAGATATTCCCCTCCTTTGGATACACCCCCAGTGTGAGATGGTCATTTTCCCAAATTCCCTGTCTTACAGAGTGTGTAAGGGCTGTAACCTATAACAGATATAAAAAGACTCTCATGGTCAGTGCTATTTAGGAACTGTGCTACTTCTCTCTTCAGGACCCTTCTGAAAAGTTTGGCAATAAGCATGCTCATGCAATCAAAGACTTGGTGTTAAGGAGGAGGCTCCTCACAGGGCATGTAAAATGGCTAAAGGAATGCATATATATTGGGCACAAAAGTCAGTTTAGTGACTGACTTGACAAGATACAGATAGAAGAAGAGAATATGTAACTTTCAAGCTCATCTTTGCTAAGTTCTTCTATCTTATTAGTTGTGCAGTTGCCATCAATGCTTAGGTCACCATGTAAATGCAAAGGTATGCAGCTGGTGGGAAGGAGGAAGGCTTTTGTCATCACAGCCAAAGTTGGGTAAGTATCTTTAGAGACAGACTAGCTGCTAAATGCCTTTAAGGACCCGAGTCCTAGTTTTCTGGAAGTCCAGGAGTGCTGGTGTTTGAAACCACCCCAGGATCTGTCTTCCCTCAGAGCTGATAGAGATCACTGGATTTCAGCAGTGTCGTCATGTCACATTATGTGCTGCTCCAAAACGCCTTGGGATGAGATTTATACAGAAAGTTGCAGAGGACAGAGTCTGGATGAATTACGTCTGCAGTGTGTTCCTTCCAGCTGAGACAAGCTCGGGAGCAGAATCTCACACTTCCCATCCAGCTGGCAGCCAAATGCACGAAGAGAACTTCCCCACCCCTTCTCCCAGCATTGGCTGGACTTCATGGCTCGTGTGAGCATTGCGGAGACCCTCATGGTCCTTAGGCAGTAACTCTATTAGGTGAGTCAAAAATGGAGCCTCCACCCCGTTGGCCGAGCTGTGCTAAACTTGTCTCAGCTGGAAGTCACTGTTTGCATATTTTACCATAGCTACTGAAATACGATTGATTCCAGGCTGAGGCGTGACATGCAGGTTCCTAGCTCATATAAGCAAATTTGCCTAGTGAATTTGGATTGCCTCCCAGTTGCTGAATTATCCAAGAGATATATATATTTATTTTTTTTTCTTCATCTTTGTGATGTCGTATTTCAGGATCTGGGGTACACCAGGAGCCAGAATCTCAGACACTCAATATTTGGATCTGAAGTAATCCTTTTGCTCAGCATTGGCCAATCAATCCAATCAAATGGACCTAATGCCTCCTTTCACAGCCCGAGGTAGAGATTGTGTTAGGCACATGGCAGGAATTCTGCCATGCAACAGCATTCCCCAGATTCCTGGGTCATTAAACAACTCTGAGAAGCTCCAAGGTTATTATCAATTATGCTAGTATCTAGATTAGTCCCTGCTCTGTCACCTTATCAGTAACAGAGTCATAAAAGTTGGCCTTTGTGATTCTTATCTCCTCACTTTGATCAAATCCCCGAATCTTGATTGTGCGTTAAGTTGATCTTGTCTGCACCGTATGGGTACCCAAGAGCAGTTACCTGGCAGAGGCTACGCATGAGACTCAGGGTGTAAAAAGATGACAAAGAACCTGCTTTATTTTATCCAAAGCCCTGGTAAAGCTCTGAAGTAAACTCTTGCCAGGAAATACCGCTGTCACTCAAAACAGATTGAAGTGATGTGCATGCAATGAAGGGAACACGCAAAATGCCTTCCACGTACCATTCTTCAGGAGCTGGGCTACTGGGTCAGATGAGGACAGTCTGTTCTGCCACCTGATTCCTTACCTGCCTTTTAGAAAAAGAGAAAAAATAGCAGAAAAAACAACCTGAAGTCTGACATCTTAAAAATTAGAGTGCTTGACTTGACTGCCCCAATGCTTTCTTCTCATGTAACCTTTAAAATAAATAGAAACAGAAACTCCCAACTAGTTTAGAAGGGGAGCTGATACAAGAAGACACTAAAAGTATGCAGGCCACATGCAACAGTGTTTGAGCAGAGTTAAAGTGAATATGAGAGTTCAGGACTGTTATCTGTGCTGTACTTGTGCAACTGTCTTGAAGGTCAATGGCTGGTCAGGACTTTTGCCTTCAGCTCTGTGAGTACCACATCTCAAACAAGCACAGGCTGATTCTTCTGAGGGTTCAGCTGATCTTCCTATCTACTTGTGCTTTTCAGGCTGAATTTGGCCTGTTGGGCATCATTCAAGAAGAGGCTGTAATAGAAAGAATGGATGAAAACACATCAGTTAAAAAATCCATTGGGTAAATACACAAACATTCCACCTTGGTATTCTCATTTCCTAGCTCAAGCTACTGTATTATGCTTCAGTTTGGGCTTCCCTTTAAGCTAGCTTCAACCAGCTGTAGAGGCAGAAGTTTCCTAGAGGTCTTTATTAGAGTTCTCTGCTCAGCAGTAGTCTTTGGATCAGGCTATGGATCAAGCTTTCCATCTAAAGTAAGTGTATGATGTGCCCACTTTTATCTATGACTTCTGAAGTAGCCCCATAGATTTTGCTGATTTAGCAACTGATATGAAGAAATAGTACCCTCAGTAAACAAATTTTTAATTAAATCTATAAATGGATTATTATCCAAACCAGCCTGGATGCCATCCTGTGCAACCTGCTTTAGGTTAAATCTATAAATGGATTGTTATCCAAACCAGCCTGGATGCGATCCTGTGCAACCTGCTTTAGGTGAACCTGCTGTAGCAGAAGGTTGAACTAGATGATCTCTAGAGGTCCCTTCCAGCCCCTACCATTCTGTGATTCTGTGATTATGGTTGGTGAAGAAGAGCTGAACACAGATTTACTGGAAGTTTTACCTGAAAGAGGTTTTTGTGGTTTGTTGGGTTTGGTTTATTGGTTGGGATTTTTTTTAACATTTGAAGATTTTCATGCTTTTAAATTCTGAAAGTCCTTATTTGAAACATAACAGCAATTTCTTCAGGGCAGGGTTCAATGTTTCCGCATCTAAAAGAGGAAAATCTGGGTCATGCGTGGGATTACTCACCATTAATGCATTAAATCTAATCCTTATGAAAACTTTGGTTCAGCCAAACACTTAACCACATGTTTAATCACCTGGGACATCCTGTCCTTACATACTTGCTTATATATTGATCCATAGCTCGGTTGAGGCATTGGGTAAATCGGGAACAAATGTAATTGACCTAGGAATGAGAGAAAGGGCAGATGGTGGGAAGCTGGAAATTTCTATCTAGTTAAGTGGGTTGAAAGCTTGAAAACAAAAATCCACCAGTGATCAGACAAGGCTTTCCTGGAACCACAGAAAACAACTGGGTTTGGTGTTGCTCCAAGCACTGCAAGGAGAAAACTTTATGGATGCAGTGGGGGGATTCCAACATAGAAATAGCCTCCCCCACCCAAAATAGTGTTGATAGGTGCTACTGTGACTTGGAAGTCAGGTTTGAGTACTCTGTCACACTTAGTGTTAATCAGCTGGTTGTAGGCAGAGACATGATGTGCATCTTTGCAGCCCTTCTCGAAGAAAATACATTCAGTGATCCATCAGATGCCTTCCCTCCCAGTGTTCCTGTGGTTGGTGCTAGACCCAGTTTACCACTGCAGTATGGCTCATTTATTAATAATCTATTATCTAAATGTTAGTGGCTCTTGTCTTTAATTCCTTAAATACATGGCTATTTTCCTGAATGTGTATGGTAATATTATTCCCACTTCACAGGTGGGAAATTGAGGCAAACCAAAATGCCTGATTTGCCTCAAGTCTACAGGGGATCTTTTGTGCACTGAGGTATTGAACCCGCAGTCCTCTACCCATGCCTTAATAACTATGCCATCTTCTCTCCTAATTAAAGTTAGTCACTTATATAATTGATCCATGTGCACACTGGAAGGATTATTATCTCAAATCTAACGTCAGATCCATTAAGGACAGGTTCATAAACCACCTAATCTTTTGTTGTTGAAGGTTGTCAATCTCAAACGAGAGGACTGTGAGGATTCATTAGTCAGTGCTTGTGAGTTCCTATCTGTGCTCAATCCAGATTTTGTGAGTCTGAAATTATCATTCTTAAGGTAAAAAAAAAAAAAAAAAAAAAAAAAAAAACAACAACAAAAAAACTGGGGAAAATCTGCTGCAGTTCTGATTGGCAGTGTTTGATGATTAAAAACATGATTCATCCAAAAACAACCCACGCCTTTCAGTCTGTTCCCAGAGCTCTGGCGCCAACCAAATTCTGGGTACCGAAGAGACATTTCTGTCCTGTCACAGCAAGCAGCATCGAAATTGCAGCAAGGCAATTCCTTTTCTTCTGTTAGCACAGGGTGTCTTTCACAATGATGACCCAAACCGAGTAGAGTATCACTTACAGGGAGAGTCTGGGGCGAAAAAGCTTTTCTTGAGCAGGATGCTGCGGGACAATGGAATGAAAGGGCCACTACTGAGATGTTCCCAAACAGCGTTTTTAGTTTAGGACCTTTGCTGATAAGTGATTAGATGCTCTAAACAAAAAGCTGGTGCTAAAAGGATCAACAAGGAAAGTCAGTGCTGAGTGAGAGCAATTTGCTGGTGAGAATCAACATCCTTATTCCTGTAAGGCTGAAGAAGGCTGGTAATTTCAAGGCATAAATCCCTTTGAGGCTTGCCACATCCTGGTTTCAGCTAATGCTGGGATGGGTTAAAAGCAGGAGGGGCAGCATTGTAAAGCCATGATCTTATCCAACTCTCATCCAACTAGCTATTTATATGGTTGTAGATATATTACGTCCCATTGTCTAAGCCAGATCTTGCTACTCAGCCCTTTGAGGGCTGGTGGTGAATGCTCCTCTGATCAGAGAATTTTATAGCACTTGGTGATAGGGGACTTTATGGCCTGAAGCTATGGACCATCTTGGGCCTGATCGTGTCAGATTCCTTACCTAAAACAATAAGGTTGAGTCACTACTTGGGTGGGAAGCCTTCAAGGAAATCTGAATATAATTCTGTCTCTTCAGGACCATTAGGACCATGAGGTCTGTGAGCTACACCTGGTCACTCCTTTGCCAGGTCTAATAACTTGTGTTTGAGCTCAAGCATTTAGAAAGCTCTTGAAGGTGGTATGTCCCAAAATTCCTGTAGTTCTCATTCAGACCACTATTCTTAGCCATTAGAGGAACTTATCAGTGGCATGGGGGATCAAGAAAGCAAAGAATAACTTGGGTAAAAATTCTAGCTCTCTCTGAGTCACCAGAAAGAAGCTTTGGTAATATTCAAAGCGTCTCCTGTATGTGACTGGCTTCAATCCTGTGTCCACTTTCCTCATGGTCTGTAAAGGGAGAAATGATGCAAGAGCTATAGACTGTAGATGGCATGAATCTGTTATTCCTCTCAGACTTAGATGTCTTTCTCCTTCTCTGGGCCTTCTCCAGCTTTTCAGTACATCTGGAAGTGGTATTTTGGTAGTGTCCTCACCAGTGTTGTATACACTGGTCATACTCCCCTCTTCTGTCTTCAGCCTCCTAGCCAACCCTGTTGGCCTCAGCAGCCACACCACGGGGGTCGCTGCCCAAATCCCTGTGTTGTCTTGGAGCCTCCACATAGTTTATGTCACTCCTTCAAGCCTGACTTGGCATCTGGGGCTTGAAGGTGGCTTTAAGTGATCCTGATCCCTCACTTTGTGCTGCTGCCCTGTTCATGTCCTTCATTCTCGCTCTCCCGGTGCTTCAATATCCTACAGACTTTTTCAATAATGATGTGATGGAGGTTATTTTTGGACCATTGGTAAGAAAGTTGAATAGCACTGAGATGATCTCAGAGAGTTTCAGTCAGAAACAGCCTCATATGATGATGATTGCCAAGCAGAATGACACTGGAGAGTTGTCAGCTGTGCATCTATTTATTGTATACTATATTAATCCTATATATTGCCACTTTGAATTTTTTATTCACCCTTTTTCTTTATATTCTGAAAAGAATGCTATATCAACATAATTACTTTTATCACCTATGTTTAACAATCTCATTTAAAAATTGCATGAAATTAATTTTCTGTATAACTGTGGTTACTACCGCTAATTATATTGCAACTCTTTCATTCTCTATGGGTTCAGTCTTGTATCATCCATTTCCCTTTTGGGCCAGATAACAGATTTACAGTTATCCATTTGCTCTTTAACAGCACAGTAGATTCCTAACCTATTTGGCATTCTCTTGTTTTCCATCATCACTTGGAGATTTATGACAAATGTTAACAGCAGTTATCCAGAAATATCCTAGATTCCCTTCATTCTTTATCTCCTTGTTTATCTACCTATGGTTAATATAGTATTAGGGACTATGAATGTATGTTTGTGTATGAGTGTGTGTGAAAGTATATTCTCTAACAATATGTTAAACAAATTGTTTAGTGGTCATTCTCCTGTTCTTAGCACTACTAGTCATGGATTATTCACTCCTGGCTTGAGCTTCCCTTATCACTTATCTGCCTCACTTAGCCCTAATTTATATTCACTGTGTTCACAATTTCCCACTCGTCTCTCATTGTTCTTGAGTGAGTCTGAGATTCGTGGGCAGTGCTATGAGCTGATGGATGATTTTTAAACTGTCCCATGGGTTTTCACCTACTTTGTCATTTTTTTGCTAAAAGCAAAGGTGTTAATTTAGGGAATTACATCCACTTTACCTAAATTTCTTGTGCCACCCCACCTGGATGGACTTTTCTTTTGCTCTCCCTGATCTAGACTGTAGTTCAATGCTCCTGTGTCACAGTCCAGGTAGAGGCATGAATTCCTTTTTCCTGTGTACAGCCAGGAAATGTGTGCCATTTGCCATTCACCAAAAAAAAAAAAAAAAGAAAGCTTTCAAAAAATTTTAGACTTCTGCCAGCCCAACTCAGTCACTCTGCTGTCTTTTCGCACCTCACCTTTCAAGATGCTTCCAATTAATTGTTAATTGCAATGCATTAGCCGTTGCCAGTTCCAAGGAAGTCGAAAGGCTCCTTGTCCCGAGCACCGTATGCGCACACAGCGAGAGACAGTCCTTGCCCTGAAGCGCTTCAAATCTAATCTAAAGAGACAGGAAAAAAGGTGGGTGAAATGAAGAATTATTAGCATGGCACACGATGTTAGCAACTCCTTACCCCAGATCCCTGGCAGCTTTCTAGCCCCAAAAAGGGACACAAGTGCAGATATCTCTTCTCAAGGTAAGAGTAATGAAGGGGTTTTGTGGCAGAAAGCCCTCCACCCTGATTTTACCACAAAGAAAGGTTTTTTCCTGGGCATTTGAGATATTTGGAGTGGAGCTCTGTGAGTGAAGAGGCAATGGCAGCAATCAGACCTGTGCACAGATACTAAAGGCTCTCTCACTGCTGTGTCAAAAAAACAAACCCACTTTTCTGCAGCTGGGAAATTCAAGGGAGCATTCCCCTTCTCCCTGCCGAGATTTGACATGTGTGGACACAGACAAGGAGCAGGGTTTGCTTAGGCAAGGCACCAGTGCTGACTCCTGCTATTCTGCTAACTGCTCTTCATTTTCTACTTACTCCTGCCTCTCATCCTACCTCATTCCTGGCCCCTTTTCTCCGTTTCATCCACCCCTTCATGTCCTGCTTGAACGCAGGCAACGAGCTTTCTACAGCAGGAAACGGCTCCTTGATGTTTCTCCATCAAGCTCTTTAACACAATGGGAGCCCTAATCTTAGACGCAGGTTCAAGGCATAATAATAATAATTATTGTTATTATCATTATAATAACAATGATGGAAAGATTTAGAGAAAGCAGGAAAAAAAAAATATGTTGCTAACAGCAAGGGAAGATTATCCTGATCCTGGAAAGAGGTGTGTATCAGCAACTTTTATTCATCAAATAGTTGTCTTCTTACAGTGTGGGATGATACTAGAGCCTGGGAGCTCTGGTTGCATGCTGTGATGGTGAATATACCAGAAACTTTATGAACGGGTGGGTGAAATTATGAAGAGGGTGCAAGAAGCCATTTTCCTAAATGCAGGTGCACAGAAAGATGGGGAACAGACTGCAGGCATCCGTCCAAGTTCATCAGCAGAGGGTGGCCCAGACCTCATGCAGCGAGAGGTCAATGCTTGGCTACTTCTGGGGTATGTAGTACGGGGTTAACAGCCAACATGGGCATGTAGGGCTTTCTCCCTCTCTCTTATTTCTTCTGAGCACACCAGATAAATAGCTCGAGGTGAAGGCCTGCACATTCTTTATGAAGCAAAACGTGCTGTCGGTGTAAGGAGGCGAATCTGTGGCCCGGGGCACCATGTGCAATGTAATGTGTCTCGAGTCCCTTGCACGGGCTTGTTTGAAATATGTGTCAATAACACCAGCAGCAGCAGCTTGCTGCTCAGAAAGTAAAAGGAGGTTAGCGTGGTGGGGAGCTGAGGGGAAAGCAGCAGGGGGTGGAGGGGAGGTATGTCCCCCGTCCTCCCCCACGAGCCTCCTTAAGCAGTGCAAACCTTCCCCTCCTCCCCACCACCAACTCCCTCTTCAGTTGGTGAGATCACCCTCATTAAAGTGAATACCCAGCAGAAGCACTTCCAGGAGAGATCCAGCATATTTGCTTACAAACTCATTTTTCAGCAGAAGGAATAAATGATCTCTTGTAGGGACTGGGTGAAGCCTCTAATTATTATTTTTCAGGAGGTAAACCAAAACCAGATTAAAAATTATGAGGGACTGACTGCCCTCCCCTTCTTGCTTCCTATTCTAGACAGGATTCAGGTCTCACTGATTTCAGTGGAAGCAAAATTAACACCTGCAAGGCCCACATCTGGAAAGTCATATTTCTTTGTACAAGTCTCTGCACCATGGTCTATGATTGCCACAGCTGCCACAAGCAATTGGCTTCAGCAGTGCTATCAGCCCCTATCCACAAAGGCAATTAGCCATCAGGGGGAACTGGTAGATTCCCAATCTCTGGATATCTTTGGATCAAGACTGGGTACCTTTCTGAAGGAGGTGATTCAGCTGAACAAAAGCTGCTGGATTTCCTCCAAAATGCAATGGCCGGTGGTCTAGAGGAGATGAGATAATGGGTGGCCTAGCTTGGAAAGCGTATACATTGATGAATCACTAAGATTACAGTGCTGTTGGGGAGAAAGTCATAAGAAAGAACCTAATTTTGTCAGCAGAATTCCTACACTTTTGGAATTGTCCTGTATTTGTGACACTTCCCATGGAGGGAGTTCTTACTCCACTGCAACCGCCCTTCTCCTCTCAGCAAGTCTCCCTGGAACTCCTCCAGAACAAGGTCTTTGTTTGGCCATAGGGTTTGGTAGAGGTGAATGCAAACCTCTTGTTTACCACCTGACCACATGATCCTGAGTTCAAGGTGGGATTCATCTCACTAAACAACTACAGTGTCAGTAAGTTCTTTTGTAGCTGGTAGAGTCCAACACATGACTTCACCTTGAAACAGATATCTAAACTAGGCCAAATTACTTCTGTCCAAATTTTGCCCTTTTCTTCCCTTTGGACACATAGGAAACATAGGATGCCTAGCTCAGGTCCATGATGTAGCCTTCTGTAGGGTATTGACCTGAATCCTTCCCAGCTGAGTGGGTCACATCAATTCTTCTGTAGGTTCCTGATGGTATCTGAGACACCCAAGTGGGGCTACCACACAGGTCCTACAGAAAAAGACCTATTCCCTTTTGGAGTGGCAGTTGGGAGCCAAGTAGGATGCCCAAGTGTAGCTGGAAGGCTGTAAGATTCCCGTGTCAGTCAAGCAAGCTTACCCTCCCATGTCTTGAAATACCTCCCCAGGTTTTGAAAATTTGACCCACCTGGTTCTAAGCTTCTTATTTCCAAATATTGTTAAGCGGTATTAGCAGGAAAAAAAGATGTAAGAAAGAGTTCCTTGAGGGCATTCGGTGTTTCTGATCAATGCTTGGGTGCACTAGAGCAGAGAAATTGTAAATCGTGCCTCCACAGACAAGGATGTGTCAATAGGTGTGTCTCTGCGTGGGTAGGAAGGGAAGGGAACAGAAGGCAGAAAACATTTAATGGTGGCATCAAGGATAAACATGTTCTTGTGTTCATGATTTTGCCTCCATTGCCATTTTCAGCATTGCAGTTAAGGAATAGGCTGTTCCTTCCAAAGAAAACTTCCTCTTTGCCCTCCTAGTTGGTTATAAATGGGCTAATGTCCTGTAGATGAAGTGCTTAGAAACCTTTAAAACCCTGGTATTTTTATTCTGTTGAATCCCCAGGTGTTCCAGCTTTGTATAAAATAGCAGATCCCTTCTTCTTCCTGCTAATCTCTGAATCTCAATGAAAATTTTATAGAATCATAGAATCACAGAATGGTTTGGGTTGGAAGGAACCTTTAAAGGCTATCTAGTCCAAACCCCTGCAATGAGCTCGGAAGTCTTCAACTAGATCAGGTTGCTCAGAGCCCCGTCCAACCTGACCTTGAATGTTTCCAGGGATGGGGTAAAAACTGTGAAATTTGTGAAACTGAGTTCTGGTACTAATTAGTTGAGCATTGTAGTAAAACCCAGAGTTGTGCAGAGCCTTCTAAGATAGTAGTTGTAGCATGTGAACACCACTTAATATGTTGTTCCTTGAAATCCTTGAAAACCAAACTTTCTCTTTTCCAAACAGTATGAACAGTTGGAAATTTCTTTATTTATTAATAAAAAAAAATAATTGTTTAAATTCTGAGTGATTGGTTCAGTTAAATATTTCTGGCCAGTCAAAACATTTCCTTTAGATTTCTACTTGTCAATATTCTAATGCATGCAGGACTGTAGTGAAAAATTAGAATGCTAAAAGTTGTTTCGATGTGCAAAATAGGCTACTTGTACCACAACAAAATATTTTAGTTTTTTTAAGTCAAAAATAAAACCTTAGCAGGTTAAACCAACAATGGGACAGGTTTAGTGTACTATGTACTCCCTGGAAGAAAATAGCAAAAACACACAAAAAGCTTTGGGGGCCTCTGGGAATTTCTGCACAATCACATCCAGAACTTAAGGTTTTGATTCAGTACTAAATGTAAGGGATTATTTCTGCAGACTCTGTGTCTTTCACTGCTACAATAGACACCACTAGGTATTTAGGATCTACGAGCAAAAACTAGAGAGTGAGGGGTCTAGTTGATTGCTCCTGCAGCTCTTTGGAGACAGAGCTGCTTCTGGTACATGAATGAGAGTAGCTTTCTGGCAAGCAGTGAGCTCCTGCTGCAGAGGACTACATGGTCCCTGGTCACTGTGGCTACTCAGGCTCCTTAGACACAACCAAGGTCTACAGGTTCCCCATGAGATCCATGGGTTGATTTGATTTTCTCTGGTGGAGCTTCCTTCCCACAGCCTCCCATTGCCACTGATCAGATCTCCTGTGAAACCTAATTATTAACATTGCATAATCCCCCAGATACATCGGTGCATCGATTCTGC
The DNA here is from genome assembly GCF_001431845.1 of Calidris pugnax. Lineage (NCBI taxonomy): Eukaryota > Metazoa > Chordata > Aves > Charadriiformes > Scolopacidae > Calidris > Calidris pugnax. The sequence goes on from NW_015090864.1 coordinate 1,475,044, forward strand.
AGGTAAAGGAGGAGAAATCCAAGCTGGAAGGAATCCGAGTGACCCTGCAGCTTTATTATTATTATTATTATGAAGAGGAGGGCTCGTCTCTGGTTTCTAAAGTAAACACAGGAGGTATCTTGGCAGAGGAACCTGCAGCAGAACGCTGGGATTGCTTTCCCAAATTCTTGGCCGCTTCCCTTGCTGCATGTCAAAGCTGGTATCTTTGCCTAATAGTGATCACCCCTCCGCGAGCTGATCACTATCTGGCAGCCTGTCTGCATTTCCCCAGCCACTTTCAGAAAGAAATCATTAAGGATCCGATGCTGCGCAGAGAGGTCTGCAGGTGCGGCTCCCGGCTGCTGCCACCCTCTGAGAGTCCTCCTGCTGGAGTCTCCTCACCCCAGGGGTCATTTACCCTCACCAGCCAGGGAAAAGAGCCCACTGCAATCGTTATTTGCTCTTCACCCAGCACCTTATTTCATCTTTAAGTCAGATATTTGGGTTAGTTTCTCCTCTTCCGAGGAAAACTCCCTACCTGCTTGCTTTCCTCCAAATCCTACCCCTCCTACACGCTTCCTCTCCCTCACCCAAGTTTCTTCCCCGTTCATCAGCCTGACCACCACCAGCCTTTTCCCAGCCAGGCACTGAGTCACCGATCACACCAAGAAGTTACAAGGCTGGAGAACAGTTATGTTTTTCTGAGGAACATCAAGGCACCGCATCTGCTGAGTCACTTGCAGAAGAAGCGCTTCAACCCACAGCTCCTGGTGTGCAAACACCAAACTCCAGCAAGTTTATGGAGAGGAGCCTGGAGAAGAAAGCTTGATCCTTCTCTGCGTGGTCTGACGATGCACACATGGTGCCGTAATTCTCCAGTCGTGTTGTAGGAAATCAGACTAGGTCTGGTGCTTGGTTACTCAAAACATGGGAAGAGCTTTCCACCCAAATCCCCCTTTTCTGACTAAGGTCTGAAGACCCTTGGAGTGGGTGGCCTGTTGCTTAAGATTCCACAGAAGTTGGCTAAGAAAAGCAAGCTTGTTGTGTGTAGATTCACATTACATATACAGAGGACTTCCCATCTCAAAAGCAGATTATAAAAGATTAACTTAATGTTAGGTAATTGCCACAGATGTAAGAAATTGAGAGGTTTTGCTTAGCAGTCCAAGAAAATTAAGCTGCCTTATGGCAGAAACATCCCTGCCTGTTCCATTCACACCAGAATAAATTTTGGGCGGAAGGAGACCCAATAGAACCATTTCAGTAGCCAGGAGGTATCTGCAAACAATGGGAAAAGTCAGTGCTGTAAAGCAAATTAAATCTTTATCTTCTTTCTCTGCATCAGGTTTTATTGCTGTTGTTAATTCTCTCTGTTGTGAGAGATGATCTTTGAGAGAGAATTTTTCTCTCTCTCACAGCGTATACAAATGCCAGGACATACACTGGCATTTTTCCTGTACCTTTGAGCGACTCATCAGTCTGTGCCTCCTTAATTTTACTGAGATCTAGCTGAAACATGTCAAGGAGCCATGAGGATTTTTTCCCATGCAAAGTAGTTTCTTTGCAAAAAAAAAAAAAAAATCCAGTTGTTCTGTTGCAGCAGAAATTGCCCTTTCATTTTAAAAAATAGTTTTATAAGCAGCAAAAAAAAGTTTGAGCTTTTGTCTCATGGCAGCCCTGCAAGAATTGAACTCTAAATAGGTGTTGACTTCCCTTTGGGTTGGGGTGCTCCTCATGGCCTTCCTCCATGTGGATTCTCTGTTGTCTAACAACAGGTCACCTTTTGCTGCAGCCCTTCCAAAACAGATGGAAGGAGAAATTAAGGAGGTCTCTGCCCTCTGCTCCTTTCAATTTTCTTCTAAAAAGAAGAATATAAACCTGAAAATCTTCAATGAGTTTTCGGAGGAAAATTTTTCTTTCCTGACTGACTTTCATGTCTCTTTCCTGCACATTTGGACCAAGATCCATATAAATATTCTCCTTAATCCTAAGGCCATCCTGTGTACAGAAATGGTCCTCAAAGAGGGTGTAAAATGGATTTATATCTATGTATGACTTTGGAACAGTTGATTCGGTATCAATCAGTCCTTGAGCTTTTCAGAGGGATTGAATGAGATGAGTCTTGTGACATTTCAGACCAAAGGAGGAGCAGATTCTGTGAAGAATGGATGATATGAAAGGAAGCACAACCATAATTTATTGCAAAGTAATTAAATGGGATTTTGATGGATAGTGCAACTAGATGAAAAGCTCTTTCAGGTTTGGGACCTTTTTTTTCTTTTCAGTTCAGTAGTTCAAAATGGAAGCATCTTTTTCATGGTTGGAAAATCAAGCATTTGATCAGAAATTCTTTTTTTCCACAGAAACCAAAATATTTCACTACAGTTTTGAGGTTCTGAGCATTTTAAGATAAACATAAAAGATTTTTACACAAAGTAAAATTGTATGCAAAACAACCCTCCGTAAAACTGCATTTTTCCAATCATCAGAAAAATCAAACTTATTCTAAGTGCTTGGAAAATGTGGCAAACTACACAGATATGTGAAAAATACTCAGAATATTTCGGGTGGGGGTATATATATCTGTAATTTTATAGGAAATAGATTTATGTAAAAAAAAAAATAATAAAGTGCCCAGTCCTAACTGGCAGTTTCAGTAGAGTAGATAAGCAAGTGTTGGAGTTTGCTCACCCTCAGATGATCAGGGTTTGGACATAGTGGCAATAAGAAATGGCGAAATTCCTGATGGAACAGGAGCTGTGCTCTGGGTCTAAAAAGGAAATAGTCCCTGGGATTGCTCAATCAAATCCTCTAATTTGGTATCGCTCACCCTCAGATGATCAGGGTTTGGACATAGTGGCAATAAGAAATGGCGAAATTCCTGATGGAACTGGAGCTGTGCTCTGGATCTAAAAAGGAAACCATCCCTGGGATTGCTCAATCAAATCCTCTAATTTGGTATCGATAATTAAAAAAAAAAAAAAGCACACACAAGTGTAACAGAAATTTCCTTACTGACTGTCTTGGTGCAATAAAAGTCCTTAAACACATGTTTCATTTTAAATATGTGCTTAAGTCCCATTGATTACAGTGTTAACTTCAAGCACAGACTGAAGTGCTTTTCTAAATCCAGGTTTCCTGCATTTTCCTTAACAGTATTTTATGACCAGAACGAAAAGTAGCTGTAGGATTCATTAGAGGGAGAAGGGAAAAGAAAAAAGAGAGAGAGAGAGAGTGCAAAAGGAAGGAAAAACAAAGAGGAGGAAACTTTATGGCTCCGTAAACAGCTGTAAGCAATGTCTCTGGTCGGGTCAGACCGGTCTGAGTTGACAAGGCAGTGTCTCCAATTATATAGCATGCTGTAGCCTGTAAAAATGAAATCAATTTGTTATTTTTCTGGGAGAACATTATAGCGTGAGTTCACACATTTGGTGAGCCTGATGACTCAGTGAAAGCCAAAGAAGGAACTCGCAGACGTGTGTGTGTGTGTGCGCACAACTGAGTGAGGGGTATGTGTGTGTGTGTATGCAGTGTGACCAAATGCATATTCAAAATACATTCTTTGTGCACAACTGAGTGAGGGTTATGTGTGTGTGTGTATACAGCGTGACCAAATGCATATTCAAAATACATTCTTGGAGGAAAGGGTGAGAAATGTAAGTAACTTGCTGTATTAGACCAGTGGACAGTCAAAATGGTGTTCTTCTTATTGGGTTACCTGAACACCACAGTGACGGAGCTTTCCATCCTTGGTTCTCATTTCAAAATTGGCTTCATCACTAAGGAGTTTCAGGATAAAATTCCCCCAAGCACTTAAGCACTTAAGCAATTTAGAAGTCCAAATCCAATCTTCGCAAGGATCTGAGGTCTTTGAGCCCAGTCCTCCAAGGTATTTAGCACTGACATAGCCCAGAACAGACCTCAATTCAGGGGGATGAGCGTTAATGAGAGGTTTGAAACCACAATATGTAATTTATATTGCTGATCATTTAAAAAAGGTTCAAGTTGGGATGCTTTGGGGGTGGGGGGGAACTAGGAGGGTTAAGACAAGCCACACTCCTAATTATTATTGAAATTCATAGTAGGAGTCTAAATATCTTTAAATACTGTAGGCATTTTTCATTGCTTAATACGTTGCCTTCTCTCTTCGCTCCATTCCACTAATTTAGCACACCTGACCCAGAAAATTTGATCTATTTTCACCTAAACCTTGATTCCAATGCCCAAGGTACCTAAGCATTTTACTGGGTAGGAGGAAGAGGCAGGTTCTCGTGCAAGCCAGCCAGTCGTTGCATGGCAAACACACACATAGATGCATACTTTCCATTTGTCATGAAACCCTGATAGGGGTTAGGCTGGGAGAAGTCAGAAGTAAGACAGCAAAGGTGTTTACATGAAACTTTAAATTAGTCTTCTTTCATTTGCAAGTAACTGTTGTTCCTCATCCCAGGTAAATTTATCCATCAGCAATATCATTAGATGAGTTCATTTTAACCACGAGATTTACAGCTCTCATAAACTGCCGTGTAGGTGGCAGATTAAAATGTTAAGGCTTATACATCTCTAATACCCTGTACTGCGATCCTGGCAAATCTTACAAGATAAATGGAGCTGGATGGAGGCAGATCTCTGCAGGGAGACCTCCAGGGAGAAGCCCCAGACGTAGGATGTGGTATGGAAATAATATCAGGGTCACTGCGTCCCAGAGCCAGGCTTGAAAACATGGTTTGAGGGGCCATTATTCTGCTGGATGGGTTGTTTTTCAGATGACATGTCTAACAGAGGTGTTAATTGCCTGGGGTAATTAAAGAGTTCCTGAGACTTTTTGCAAGGAACCAGATTGTTACTACTCATATTCTCTCTTCTTCTGTACTGTTCTGTAGATCCTAAGGGAAGACAAAGTCAAAGAAACATCTCTTGCACTTAGAGTGGAAGGTGCTGAGTGTTGTGGTGTGCCTTAGTTCCTGTGGGAATTCACTGTCCTGGCCAAACCTCAAGGCAGATAATTACACTCTACTTTCTTAGCATCCACTCCAAGTTGCCATCGAGTATGTTATTTTCCAAATCCAGACCCAAACTACTATTGGGTGTTATAAATAAACTGCCACTGTCCACATTAGAGATAGCTGCCACCTACCTCCCAGCAGAGACTTTCCTTGGTATCCCCTTACCAGCCCTCTGAGATTCAGCTAAAAAGGGTGAGATTCCTGGTCCCTACCTTTAGCTTGCTAAAAACAAGGTGTCTAGTTTATCCTCATCGTTTTTCCACAGCCAGTGCCGCCTCCTAAGCATCTCCAGTGTGATTCAGCCCACCTATCTGAGGCACCTATCTTAGGATGGGCTGAATTGCCCTCTGGAGATGCTGATCTTGCTCCATGGACTCTGGTAGACAGCTAACTTGGCCGAGATGCCTAACTTCTAAATAGTCAAAGTCGGGTGAGATGAGTCCCACGCTTAGAGATCCTCTGATGAAAGGTGCTAGAGAAATACAATGCTGCATCATCATCACCATCATTATTATTAATGCGGGGCAAGGGTAAGGGAATTATTCATGGGAGAAAAGCTACCTCCATGCCTGTATGTTTGCAGGATTGGACCCAGCCACGAAATTATGTACATACTTTCTGGGCTGGAAGAGAGAAATAATTTAAATATAGCTCTTGTGCTCTAATTCAGGATGAAAGAAGAGATATCTAACAAAAGGAGTGGAAAGAACAGTTAATCCAGTAGGTTTCAGTCTTCTACTTTTTTTTTTTTTTTTCTAGACTGCAAGAAAAATAATTCTGGAAGGAGATGCTTTCACAGTGAATTTGATCTGTCTAACAACAGGCTTAGAATTCTTAGCTCTCTTTGTGAACCTCTTAGGAGGTGCTGTCGATAGCCAGATGCTCAGAGACCAAAAACTGAAGCCCCCTCTGTTATCAGTGTTATGGACACAAATAGTTTCTGAATTATTATTAAAATATGTCACTTCCGTAATTAATATTAGACTCCTTAGGCCTAAGTTTGATTATTACTGGGCAATACCCAACCAAAAAAAAACCTCTCAAACTGAAAAAATACTTTTCATGATAATCAGTTACTTGATTCATGTCTTCTAGAGCTAAACCTATTTCTTTGCTGATCTTTGTTAATGTGGCTTTCAAATTTTCAACTAAAACATTATTTAAAATTACATTATTGTCCGTATTTTGCAATTGTGTGGGTTTAGGATACTTTTATGTCATAGAAGAAAAGCACTTCCATCCAGGAGGGACTTAAGCAGAATGAGTTCCTTTTCCATTTAAAATGATGGGGTTTGGCAAGTTCCATTTCCTTTCTTTCCATTCTAAACTTTCTCCGGGTTTTTATTTTCATTTTCGTAGGGAAACAGAAAAATAATCACAACATATGCCAGAATATCAGTGGTTTTCTGTGAAAAATAATGCCATTAGATGAATGTAGATCTATTAATTTTTTCTACCCCTCTTTCCTCCTGGTCTCTGGGCTGGTCGTTTAACTCTACAGAAGACTTTCATGGAGGCTGGGAATTGAGGTATGCTATAGAGGTGTAAGAGAAGATGTAGTAGGCTCAATTACATCTCCTAAGCCTGGTCCTTAGCTCTGGGTGAGATGTTCTGGAGTATCCTTCCTACCTTCTAGTTGTCCATGTTAGGTGGGCACCATAGCTTGGTGTGTCCAGCCCTGTGTGATGAGGGTTTGTGGGAACTGAATCAAGGCTGACTTAAGGATCTCATCCCGTGAGTCTCTTGAACTTTCAGGTGCCATCGGCCATTCACAGCTGTCTCCATTTTTTTCAAAACTTCACAGCCTCCTAGTAGCTCAGTTCTCCCCAAATGTGTCTTCAAGCATCCTCAGATGCATGAAGGTCATGTTGCTCAACCTTAGCAGCCCATGGAGGATTATGGGTAGGGCACTAGAGATGGTCTAATTCTGATGCTGTAGGATGGAGTAAGGGCTGTCTACTCATCTCTTGCAAGCAGCTTGCCTGTGAGTCCTTCTGGCCTAGTGTGAGGAGATATGAGACAACTTTTGCTGGATTTTCCTTATAGCTTGACAGGACATTCAAAGACTTCTCCAGCCACCCTTCTTCATTTCCATATTTCAGTGTCATAATACTAAGGCTGTGTTCCGAGCATGCATCTTTTTTAGCTGCACATCTTTTTTAGGGCACAACTTGTCCCCTTCTCCATGGTGTGGCTGAGATTCCTCTTCAAAGAGTTAGATGTGGCACCATCAAGAGGCAGAGAAAATGAGTGAGAAAGGAAAAGGGAATGAGGTGAACCTCTGGAGATCTGCACAGATTATGACAAAGGATTTGGAGGAGGTGTGACATCCTCCTGTTAGGGGATCCCATGCAAAGGGAGCAGCATGAAAGAAAACTTAGGATATGTGCAAATGAACATAAATCCCCTCTATTATAAACTGATGGACATCCTTTGACTTAACTTCTGCAACAGCACTGGCTGCCACCTTGCATCTGTGTAAGGCAAAGGGAGCAAAGTCACTGCTATTGCTCAGTTCAATATTCAGTGGGGACTTAAGTGCTCTCTGGGTCTTATCCTGGGTCAATACAACAAGTTAAACTCTTGCTGTACAGCCTGAACAAATGCAGTTAGTTTACCTGTGTCGGAGACCCCAGAAGGACGTCCGCTGAGGAAGTTCTCAACTGCACTTGGAGCCAGCAAAAGGCCTCTCCAAGATGAATAGCAAAATAGAGTTCCTACAGAGTTCAAGAAGAACAGAATTCAGGAAGAAGCAAGTAGATGTACGCGCCTCTACATGCTGCTACTGATGTGTCAAGGACTTTTGACAGCCATACTGAGAAGTCAGGGACCTTGAAAAGTCAGTAGAGTGGTGCTGTACAGCAAGGTTATCCAGAACTGCAGCTTTCTGTTTTCCTGAAAAAGCTATAAGCATATATTTCCTGCATATTTCTTCCTCATAAACTGGCTGGGTTGTCCATTCCAAGAGGGAGGGTACATGCAATTTATTAAGAAGGTGGCCAGGTACTTATTTACAACAGCTCTGCTGAAGGAGCAGATAGTTTGAGATAAGGGAAATGAAGAGCTCTCTAGGTGTGTTGGCACGGAAAAATTCTCACTGAAGCTTGAATTAAACACTTCAGGGCATGCAAGGCTTAAAGATAAGCCAAGAACTTTGGCTGTGGACATACAGAACAGTATTTTCATGCCTCCTCCTGAGCTAATGGGAAGAAAAAGCTCATTGGATTGAAAAAGAGCAGCTCTTTGACCCTTTGCCTTGGTTCAAACATGAGCTGTACCTGTTCTGGGGATGAGTGTTTTTGTAAACCTGAGTGTTTCACAAATTCTTCAGTGAAAAAGGAGAGGTTAATGTTGATGCATCCAGGAAGCGTGGCTGCTCAAGAAATTTGAAGATGGTGCCTGGTTAGACCACAACAGACAACACTTGGCCCATTTCTCGACACCACACTTTCCAAATCACCCACAAGCAGAAGATAGTTTAGAAGCAGATCACAGGAGAGCGGAAAATGCAAAAGACAGGTTTAATCATTGAAAACAGTAAGAAAAATGAATGATCAGAGCTATTAGAGAGATGAGTAACACTGAAATGAGATTCTGATCTTTATAGATTTTCTCAATATTTTCTGAAGGTTTTAGTTGTTGGGTTGTTGTTGCTTTTTTAGTGGGAAGGGAAGGTTGGAAGGTTCATAAGGTTCATATCTCATGATCAATAAAAATGACAGGAAGCTGAAAGAACTTGGTTCTCCTAAAGATGAACTGACTCTAGAGAGAAAGTGTTTACACCTGGGAGCTGGAAGCAGAGACCAAAAGAGGGTGCTCTGATAGGTGTTATCACATCCAGTGAGCTAGGAGGAGGACTCTGCTTAGCTATTTAACAGCAGAAACACTGTTCATGGAGAGGTGTTTTGAGATTCCACCCTGTATCTTCAGTGGAAAGTCAAGTGACTACACACTCCTCCATGAAATGCCAAATTTGCATTACACTGTCTCAGTGCCTGATGACGCCTTGAGAACAAGACTCTTGCTGGAGATTGTCTTTTGCAGATTAAGCTTTCCAGACTGTAACACAGATCAAAGCAAGGTGTGACTGTTTCCCTTCTGTATTGAGAAGGGAGCAGTGTGAAAAGCAATTAAAAGTATTTCTACATGTTTTTATTTTTTTGTTATCTCAGATGATCTTCCCAGCAATCGAAACGAATAGTTGAGGGCACCAACCTATAAACTCCTCTTCCTGTGACTGACGTTTTCAATCTACCACTGTGGTAATCACCAAAAAACATAGAGACAGGCATGAGTTTGCCTGTTCGCATAAATTAAAGTTTGAGAGACTAGAATCCTAAAGCTTCATCCAGGTCCCATTGAAAGAGTTCAAGAAAGTCCTCCTTGCTTCACAACAGGAGGGATGGAGCCTACAGCAGGTTGTTTCTATCTGAGTGGATACTTTGTCTTCACTGGGAACTGGACGGGGCAGTTTTGAAAGCTTTGGGAAGGATGACGGTGATTCTTGTTGATGTGGGAACAAGCTCTACAGATGTTTCCACCAAAATTAGCTTTAGACACTGGAAAGTATCCATGTCCTGAACTCCTTGTATAGTCAATGGCTGAACTGTTCTCTGAGGGATGACTTAGAGCAATCAAGTTAGTGGTCTTTTCTGGAGGTTTCCATGAAGGCATCTATCTCTCCCCACCATTTACAGAGATAGGACCATGTAGCTCCTGAGCCTAAAGTTGGCATCTGTGAGTACCTCCTAGCTCCCAGTCCTCAGCAAGCTGAATGGGTTGAGATTTGGGGATGTGGCACTCTACGACTCCGAATTCCCAACAACGCCACAGAGGCATCACACTCAAGTCCTCTGAAGCCTGACACAGTGTTTTACATGGTGCCTTTAGTCCAGAAATTGCGATGCAGTGGTTTAGAACTTAACAGTGAAAGAGAAAGTGCACAGTGCAGTCAAAGTGCAAACACTCTTTGGCTTGGCATGGGCTCCATTTCACAGGTGCTTTTCTGCCACTAGTTGTTCCTCGAATCTATCTAAAGCTCAAGAAAACCCACATCAAGCCACTTAGATAGGGAAAACAAGTTAACTGGGTCCTTTCCTTGGTCTTCTCCTGTGGGTTCCTGCAGGTTCCTGCAGGAACTTGCCTCCTTCCCACAGCTGAGCTCTTTGCATGGACTTAGACACAGCACTTAACTTTCCTGGGTGGGAATTTTTCAAGGAACTTAGCCATCCCGATTGGTAGGTTCATGATTCATCTGGAGAATTTTACAGGGCAGACATATCCCACTCAACCAGTCACCCAGGCTGTCCTGATAGTCTAGCCAATACAGTCAATGGAGGCAAGACCATGATTCACCTCATCCCAAAGCAGACGTCTAAAGTAAGGCAGATGAATCGTGCCCTAGAAGTGCCTGTTTCTCTCCACTGACTGATTACAAAAGCAGGCTGGGGTGAGTAGATCAGCTGGAGATGTCTGTGTTGCAGATATCAGAAGGTAGGTGAGATGAACATGGTTCCTAGTTGAAGTGAGCTGCCTTCCACCCTCTTTTAATGCAATGGAAGAGGAGAAGAACTTCTGTAGGGCAGTTGCTACTTGTCTCATATTCCCTCCCCGGGGTAGGATGAATTGTCCTCAAATGTTAGGTGAGATCAATCTTCTCCTAAAAGTGCAGCTGAGGTGGAAAGAGGCACCTAAGGAAATCAGCTGAAAGCCCTTTGCTTTCCCAGGCACCTTCTACCTTGCCCATCTGAAGTACATTTTCTGGGTGATGTCTTGGATGGCACGGTCTTGGCTGAGCTGATTATCTTGGTGCTAGACTCCTACTAGAACCATTTGGGATCCAGAAATGGATGTTTCTATATCTCATCTGCCTGGAAAGGTCTGATTTGCAAGTCTGAGTGTGTTTAGCAAAGCCACTTTCAGCCTAAAATCCCCTGGCATCTGACCTCCTGAATGCCCACCTTCTTTTTATTCCTGTCTTATCTTGACCAGGTACCCACCAGGAAGGGAGCAAATTGACTGCAAGTACCTTTCTCCCATAAAAAGGACAGTCATATTAAAATGTTTTTTATCCTAGCCCAGGAAAGTACTGAAGTCAAGCTAATTTTCTTGTGAACTTCAGAAATGATAGAATTCTTGTACTTTTTTTTATTGGAATAGCAAGTGTGAAAGCTTATTCCCTGACTGCCCTGTTGATAATTCTAAGACACCAGGCTGTTCCCAAATGAAAACCACATAGAAAAACGAATGTAAACAGAAATACACACTGCCCAGGCAAGTTTCTGTTTGTCATTAATTCTGAGAAGAAAAGCCAATCAAGAGATTTAATTAGAAGAAAAGGAAATTATATTCTAAAAATCCCTTCAGTTTTAGTAATCAAGGTTATTATTAGAAGCACCAGTAAAATCACTTTAAAAATCTATCTAATTAGCTACATATCTGCCGATCTCTCTGCATAGCTGACTTGTTTGTCTCTAAGGCTTCAACCAACCTAATGGTTCATGGACACTCCTTTCAACAGACTTCCATTTGGCTGAGCACAGGATTTACACTCAAGTTTTGTTGGTGTTTTGTTTGGTTTTTTAATTTCCTTCTCCTCCCTTTAACCAAAGCAATTTATAGATTGATGGGCAAAGTAGGCTCTCCACGTCCTTGTGACAGTACAGAAAAGCTCGCATTGTTTTGAGAAAATATAACCTCACAGCTGAAAATTCCCAAATTCACACTGATTTGAATTTAAAGTGAAAAAGTGCTAAACTAATATCCAGAAGGATCCTGACAGCCATTTTAAGAATTTATTTTTTAGAACATTTCATCCAGGTTAGAACATCCCAGTATTAAGCTTTGCAAAGCAAATGCTTGGATTAAGCAGGTGTGGAAATGCTTTGGCAAACAGCAGAAAATCTCTTCTAGAAGGAGGTTGCCAATATGCCAGCCATGGCTCCGAACTCACGTGCACCTATGCGTGAATGTTTCCAGGAATGAGTTCACATGGGAATAGCACTGATATTGGACCCATATTAAGCCATAGGAGAGTTTTTCCCCCAGATTCTTTCTTATCCAGCAGGGATATACCTCCATCCCCTTTCCTCCACAGCTTATGAAAGCATCGTGGAGTAGTGAGTTTATGCAGTGTTCCTGTAGCATTTAGCTCAGACTTGGGTTTTTTAAGTTCTTAAGGTCCAAACTGCTTGAGTCTTTAGGGTCAGTTTCAGTGCGCAGAAGTTACCTGGTAAGGTTCAAATATATAAGGCACATTGCTGAATTGTATAATGGTTGTCCATTTTTGTTGTCCCCCTTCCAAAGACTTGGAACATGGTTTCTTCTACTTGGTGTAGCTCTAAAGTGCTTGTGACTTTCTAATCCCTGGATTTCCTCAGCTGCCGAAATTTCCTACAAAACCTCCCTGATTTTGTACAGTTTTGCTTGGTTTTCAAATAAAGAAACATGGTTTTGACCCTCTGGTTGCAAAGTAAACTACTTGTGTGAGCTGAGCATCTTTGTTAAGAAGCAGCACAATGATGGACTAAGGCTTTGAGAGGATGAAGAAAAGGGAAGGAAGTTGCTAAAGGCAAAGTTGGTGGTCTTGTTGGGTCTGTAGGGAATTTCAGGAGAGAGGTGAGATCGTTTTGTGGGGGGAGTGACAGTGGAAAGAACATTTGCTGGAGAGGAGAATGCAGAGGAACTGAAAATGTTGATTTTCCATCTCCATTCTTATGAAGCAAGTACAAAGATGAAAGCCAGCCTGACAGCATCTCTTTTTCCTTGTGTTTTCTTTTTTTTCCAGGTCCTTGGCAATTGGTCACCAGTATTCCTCCCTGGGGACTCAGCCCATCCTCTGTGGGAGCATCCCAGGACTGGTACCCAAGCAGCTACGTTTCTGTCGGAACTATGTGGAGATCATGCCCAGCGTAGCAGAAGGCGTAAAGATTGGGATCCAGGAATGCCAACACCAATTTCGAGGGAGGAGGTGGAACTGCACGACCGTCAATGACAGCTTAGCCATCTTTGGCCCCGTGCTAGATAAAGGTGAGTGCATTGCTACGGGCTTGGCAACAGCAACATCGATGGTGGAGTAGTGGCAGAGATCTTAAGAAACCTACTGTGAATTAATTTGTTTGTGACAAAGCGCCACATAAAATGGGCTGCCAGAGATAGTACTTGAGCTTGATAAAGGAGGTGTGACATGGCTAGGGAAAAATTTGGTGGCCCAGGACCTCATCCAAGCAGTTCCAACCTGACCCCGAAGGTCTTTTGTAGAGACAAGAGGATAATTAAGCCTTGTCATAGGGATAGCAAGCAAACCTGTGCCTCCCCAAAGGAAGGAGAGTGGTTACCCACCATCTCCATCGCACAGCTGACATCCAGTCACATCTAACTACTATTTCTACCTCAAACCACTGCTGGGATTGAATAGGTCCAGAGAACTTGGAAGTGTCCCATTTGGCAGTGTGCAGAGAGTGGGGTCACCTCTGACCCTGCTTGGAGCAGGAGGTTGGACTAGAGACCTCCCAGGGTCCCTTTCCACATGAATTATCCTATGATCCAAAGTGCCTTGGAAGGATCATTGTGTTTTCGGTGGTCAAGCTGGATGTCTAGCTCCTATTCTGACCCCGTGGCACTTCATGCCACATTTTCAGTTCTCTCAATGATTGCAGAGAGGAAATGAGGGGCTGTTGGGTGTGGTTCCTAGGGGTTGGACTTATGAGAGAACATCAATTTTGGTACTATAATGGGGTACAATGAAGATCAAAGGCCTGAGGAAATCACCATCAGTTAATGGTTCTGCTTTCCTTGGTTATGAACATGTCAAATTAAGACAGCGTGCTAATTCAGGCAACTAATTCTGACACAGCACCCATTGATATAAGTGGGAGATCTTCAAAATGTTTTTCCCTAGGTTGTTGGAAGCAGTGGGATTTAAGCACTTGGCTAACTCTGAGTATCTGCTCTTTTTCCCTACAAGTTGGCAGGAGCCTATTTTAGCCTGTAAGAACTGTTTTACCCTTCTTTGCCCTCGTAGCCTGTCTTTTAAAGTCCAGCCTGCTCCTGCTGGTCTCAGCAAGTCTGGGTCAAGCTCTGCCTTTCCCTTTAGCACAAAGGAGTTTGTCCAAGAGGCAAACTCATGTTGCATTTGATTCCTGCCCAGATGGTAGGTCCAGGTGCCCTGTGCAGACCTGTGCAGGAATATGACTGCTTTCTCTGAGGACACCAACAATAGAAGAGGCTCAGAAATCCTCTTTTCTTTCTTTTTTTCTTTGTGATTTTGCAAAAGAGTAACATTTACAGGTTCCTAACAGTCTGAGAGTTGGAATTACTTTGTCTGGAATAGCAGAGTAGCGCGGTTTGACGTCTTATGAGAGGGAAGACCTGGGATAGTTTCAGGGAATCTTCTGAGTTGGTGTATGTAGCTGAACTACACCCACCCTGGGTCACGTTCTCCCAGTGCTTGCCATCTGGAGATCGGGGTTTTGTTTGGTTTTCCCCTGCTGCATTATTCAGAAGAGACTTGGGCATTTCCTCTTGAGGGAATTTTGAAAAATAGGGCAGCCAAGAAAGAGCAAAGCCTTGATTTGTATCGTGGCAGGGCCTCCACCAGCCACAACAGGCATTTTACACACCCCCAGCAGGAGAAGGGGTGGTTTCAGCTGGTGGGGTTCTCCCTTTAGAGCTGGAGAGCTGGAGCACAATATTAATACTGGTGTCACTATTTGGGTTTAATAGTGAGAAACCATCCCAGAATAATTACACCTGTAAAATCTGCACTGTAATGCACTTAAGTGCATTATCAAAGTGTCATACCACGATATTTTGCACGCAATTAAAACACTCGTTCTGGGTACATCACCCTTGGGTTGAATTAGGCCAGTACAGCCAGACTGGATATTTTTCCCATACACACAAACCCAGTGTGACTTTCCAAAGATCATTCACCGGGCGCAGGCAGTGGGGGAGCCAGATAACCAATGTCTTTGGCTGGATGTCCCCAAGGACACACAGAGCACGTCGTGCTCCCAGATGTTCTCGGATTAGATGCTCCACACCTCCTGTAGCAATTCAACCCTGTGCCTGAGGAAAGTGATCCTCACCTCCTTGTTGACCGAAGGAACCCCGATCCCACAAGCTGCCAAAGGCTCTTATCTCACAACGGTGTCGACACGAAGGGTCTGTCCCTGCTTGAGAGTGCAGGCTTTTGGTAGCCAGGCTCAGGGAGGGAAAGAAGGCTGGGAAGATTTCATAACTGAAGAATGTTGTTCCTTGAGGGAGAATCAAACCACCCTTCAGTTTTGCTTCACCTACAGCAGGAGGGGGGAGAAAAAAAACAGCTCAGTCGCATTCTTGTGCGGCAGATCCCCCAGGGTAGGAACATATTTGAGCTCCTACCCCGAAAGAGAGAAGGAGAAAAGGAGAGAAAGAAAGCAAGCAAAACTCTCCTCTGCAGCCTGGATTTTAAGTCACCCAAGATCTAACTTCAGCTTCTCATTTGAGTCAATGAGGACCTGATCCTCCCTCAACGTAGTCGCTAAAGCAACTCTTTTTGCCTTACACGACTATCTGCAATTCTTTCATTGAAAAGGACTGATTTTAATGCCTTCAGGAAATACTTTCTAGGCCCAAAGCTCACTGAGGCTGCCTCGCTGTCTGGGCTGCCCTTGCTGCTTTGGTCTCTCATTGCTAATTCAGGGCTAGGCTTGAGCTTTGATTCAGCCGTGCCAAACTGTCACCAGACTCTGGTCCTGCTAAGAGCCATATTCTGCTATCTCATCTGAAACTAGACTCTTTTTCCCCATCAGCCTGTTTATGGAAGGAAATCCCACCTGTTTTAGCTACAACTATATTTATGTATACTTCTTTTTTAACATTTCCGTAGCCAGGCAAAACGAATCACGTATTAAACAGCGATGGTATTCATGAGCCCAGCTACAAAGGAATGGTGATGTTCAGGGGATCCAGACCTGTTGCTATTTCGAGGTGATACTTGACAGGCTTGGCCATAAATTGCTCTAGCTCTTCATATGTCATTCAGGACATATTCATTTACTCAGTTTTGCCTGTTCTTGGCCATGGAATAAATATTCTCTGTTCAAGGAGAAAAGTGTCACCTTCCTCACTGTGCTGTGCTACCTGCATAGAGAACGATTCAGGAATTAGCAGGAGGTGAAATTGCTATGGGGTGATTGGAAGGGGGTTTTTCTCCTCCTCCGTGGTCTTGGGGACACATGAGCAGCTGTGCAGCTCCATGGGGAAACATTCAGACAGGTGCCACTGTTGGGTCTTTCTTGCAAAGCACTAGGAAATAGGTGAACTCGGGGATCCTAAACTATTGGGAATGCAAAGAACAGGATGCCGATATAGGAAAAGAAGTGAGCCTGATGTCTTTTCCTCTACCTGAACCTACCTGTCTGTCTATCAGTCATATACAAGAGGATATAGTTCATATGATTTCTAGTCTCCTAGAAATTCAAATCTCAACTACTGGACAGCAGGAAGAACCCCTCACTTGATTTTTCCTACAGAGTAATTTCTAGAGGAAAAAAGTAGTTTTCATTTGTTTCTTGACCTGTATTTTGTGAAGCTGTGGAGTGGAACATGGTCTTAGCCACATGACTTTAAGTGATCAACTTAGCCACAGCTTGTGCCCAGCCACTTACCTGGGAGGTTTGGCAGTTTGTAAGGCAGTTGCTGTGTCTTTCAGTTTCCCAAAGACAAGGAAAGATCTTTGAGTTGCCTTTGGAGGGTGTAGTAGAGGGAGATGCCATCACTGGCAACAGAAAGTGAACTGTGCGACCTAACAGGTGTTTTCTATCTGAAATTTAAGTGGCATTTACTGGGAATTGTGTCTTTCACCCTGGTTTTAACATTTATAGACTGAAGACACTGTTGATGTTTAAGTTGTGGTGCATTTTCTAGTCTCTCAACATTGTGCGAACCCTCTTTGAAACTCCTGTGTGGGCAGAAATATGAACTGATCTCAAGAGAAGTAATAGAATAAAAGTTTATCATGGCCCTGTCTCTTTAACGGACCTCAGCACACAATTAAGTCAAAATAAAAGTTTCCTCCCTCTCCTTCCCCCATTCAATAAAAGTAAATTACCTCAAACTATTTAAGCCCCCAGTTCGTTTAAATTTAAAAAGGGAGCCCTTGTCTATCTATTTCTTTCACTCACTCCCACCTCCTTCTGCTAAAGACTGGCTGGGGCTTTAAACCTGCCAGCTGGACTGAGAAATGGTTAATAGTTATTGTGGAGGAGCAGCTTTTAATGAACTATTGAAGAATGATACATTGATGGAGTAATGGGAGTTTAAGTCGCTCTGTAATGAAACAGGTTCTCAGCGCGGACCCATTGTGGTGTAAATACGGCACGTCTCTCCCACTGTTTGGTCAGGACTAAATAGCAGAGGCCAGAGGGGGGTCAGCTTATGGGGTCTCCGCTTTAGTTAATCAATCTGATTGGATTAGGGTCACTGCGATCCCTAATAATGTCAAAGGTTACGCCAAACTGGATTAAATGCTTTGTTGGGGAGGGCTCAGATTCTTTCAGCTTTCGCCGACGGGGCTTGTTTATTAGAGTTTAACACTCGTGCAACCTTGGGAAGCCACACCGTCCCTTTTTGTACGTCGGGGCGTTTGCCGGCGCGCGAGGGGGTTTGAACGAGCCAGGGCGGGTGCGCGCGCGTCCCGTTGCTTTGTCAAGTGTCCGCGCCCGTCGGATGTGCCCTCTGAGGACATATATCAAATTCCCCACTGGACAAATGAGAGCCTAATGGGTGATGCAGAGGCTCCGAGGCATAAATTCATTCCGGAAATAATTGTTGGCCGTCACCCCTGCTAGAAGGCAAATGACAAGAGCCACAAAAGTGGCGGAGTGACCCACTGTTCCTGTCTCCCTGGGTTAACCCTGTTCCTGTCCAGCAAAAAAATGTTCCTTTTGACGCAGCTCCTGTCTGTGCAGTTACCAGGATGAGCATAGAATGAAATATGGAGTATTCAAGACCGCTTTATTGCTTCATTATTAAACTGGGAAGATGTCTTGCCTTCCAGCAGTTTTAACTCAAATCTAGGTGGGATAAAATGGGATAAGATCCCCTTGTCACCTTGCCAAGGGAGACCATGAAGGATTACTATTATCTTCAGTCTTGATGTTTCTGAAGATGATGCTGTCCTATAGACAAGTCAAAGCGTCCTTCAGAAAATGATACCAAGTAATCTCTTGAAGGCCATCTGGCAATGGAAAGGGTCAGCAAGAATAGTGCATTATTGGAAGAGATATAAGATCTCTGGATCTCAAATGCCTCTTTCTTTCCTGAGGTAGAGAGCACACTGCATGTTCATAGCTTTCCAGGACTGTCAGATTATCCTTACATGATGCAGACTGGAGAATTTCACCTCAAGACTTCTGGAATGAACCCAAAATCTGGATTTGACTATGACATCTCTTCCCAAAGGACATGTTGCCTTGACATACCACCAAGAGATAGACAATCTATCTGCCTCCTGTTTTACAAGTCTCCTCATTTCTAATGCAACACTGCTCTGGTGTTGATAACTAGCTACTATATTTTCCTTTGTTACATTAAGAATAACTCTTCTAGAGCAGAGCACTTTCTTTACTTGCACTTTATGAAAAGTTAAAAATGAGGTCTGCAAAAGATCAGTGAGTCAGAAAAAGTTTGGGTCCATTATGTCAGACAGGTCAAGGGAGTTCCATCTGATGCTTGGGTCCTCTGGGGTATGATTCATCTGATGTATTGTAGACAGTTAGGATTAAATTATTCACACCCTGAAGTTTCTACATTTCTCCATCAATCACTGAGGGAATCCAGGGAGACCGGCTCTTGATGAGAAGATTCCTGCTCCCAGAGACCACATGAAGGGCAGAGCAGGCATTTGTCTAGCTCATGAGAGAGGTGGGATTCAAGTCACATCCAGTTTCATTTGGGGTGTTTGGCACTGTTACCTTTGCAGATAGGTTTATTTTGGGCTCTACATCTTTGGGGATAAGTTCCATATCTCATCTCTTTCAAGAGAGCCAATACATATCTGTGTTCGTGGAGTGACTCTTTTGTCCCTGCTACTGCTGTGGATGGGAAAGCTCATCTTGTGCAAAATCCATGTGAGTCTTCCCCCAGGTTTAGCAAGATTGGAACAAGGCTTTTAAATTCAGTTATAATACCTGGGAGACACAAGTCTCCTTGGTAATTTTTTCTTGCTGTGTTGTAACAATATCGCTCCACGGGCTCTCTGATAGGACTGATCTCATCTCCCAGAGTTAGATGTCAAAGTCTGAGCTAGTCACCCCAGGCTCCCTTTGTAGTCAGTGGAGAGCAATCGGCATCTCCAGAGAGCAATTCATCTGACCTATCTTAGACACCTATCTCAGGATAACATGAATCATACCAAGATGTTTATTTCTCTCCATTGACTATAGAGGGAGCCTAGGGCTACAGGCTCAGACTTCCATGTGCATTTCTTAGAGGCCCAGTTTGGGGGCAAATAGCTCCCACCCCCCATCTTTCTTCTCTTAGAAAGCAGCCCTGACATCCAGCCTCTGTTGGAGAGGCCATTTTACTAATGGAAGAACATGGCACTGAAAAGGATCTCCTGGACCACTGAATACAGGCAGTCCCTTCCTATTTCAGGCCTAATCCCACCTCATGATGTCTTGCATGATTTAAAATTAACACGTTTAGCAGACCTCATAATATCTTCCTGATGGCATTCTGGCATCTCAGTTGTCTCTGTGCCAAATGCTTCCCCCCCTTTCCCTGTTCTGGATCAGACTTCTCCACTTCTGCAATAAAGTAAGGCATGAGCAGAAAGCCACAAGATACTGATCCATCCAGGAGGTTAGTTACATGTAGGAGGTACTCTCTGCTCTCTCATGAAACTCTTCCCAAGAGGATCTGATTTCCAACCACACCCCGTCTACCTCTCCGCTAATGGCAATTTGGGCAGCTGCCCTGGTATCAACAACGGAGATCTACAAACTCTACCCTGTAACTATGGGGAAGGAAACTGGAAGGATCAGGATTGAAAATGTGACTATGCAAGCTCCACTCAGCCGTCGAGATGCATAATACTGCAGGCCAGAGATTTGCCAAGGCTGCTGAGAAAAAGACTGGCAGGTCCTGGCTAAAGAGAGAAGCATCGGTTGTGTTTAGTGTCAGTGTGAATTGAGCTTGGAGCTGGGGGTTACTGCAGGGGATGAGACAGGCATAAGTGCCGGCATATCCCTGCATTGCCTGAGTCCACGTTCCAGCCCACAGGTACAGAACAGTCCATATTCATGGTTACAGCATTTCTGAGCTGGCTGTTACCTAGTTAGTTCAGTACAGGCAGCAGAAACGAGGAGGAAATGCAGTTTAGGGAGGTCTAGAGGAGCTGCAGCCACATATCTGGTTTGTAGCCCACATCAGTACTGGGAGATTAGCAGCTTCTACTGAGCCTTGGCAAGAGCTGCAAGTTGCAACGGCAGCAAACAGAGATGCTGAGGAAGCTTGCCAACGTGTTAGTCCTTCAGCCTCTGGGAGCAGGATACCAATGAGGTAGTAGAGGAGCTCCTTCTCTTACTGCTGGAGCTACTGTAAGGCCAGGTCACTGTCAGAAAGGATGACTTCAGCCTCTTGTGACTTCTGGGGTGTTCAAGGGCAACCCTCTGGTACAGTAGCACCAAGAAGACTACAGTGACCATCACATCTGGCTGTATTTGCCTTTCCATCCCCAACGCAATTAGATGGATCAACTGGAGGCTGGGCATGGCTTGGGTTTGGTGGGCTCAGGTGTCACCTGGGCTTCTTAGCGAAGAGGCCCTGACCTCATCCCTTCTCCACCTGCAAAATGATGCCGGGATAAAGATCTGGTTCTTGTGCATCTCTACAGTTCTCTGGAGAGGAGACAGCCCGTGTAAACAGCTGTAAACAGCCAACACCCAGACACGGGCTGCAAACGCGGGAGAGTGGTGACGGTGAAAAGGAAATGGCAGCGCTGCCAGGAGAGGATCCTCTCTGCTTTCTGCGCTCCCTCTACCTCCCACTGCACCAACTCCCATCTGTCAACCCTGACATGGAGATTTTTTTTTTTTTTTT